>NC_092191.1:21187648-21197648 GCF_043641665.1 Enoplosus armatus | reverse complement strand
TACAGGCGCACACACAGATACACTCATTCATACACAAATCATGCTAAAACCAGTCCCATCACAGGCGGACATGTTTCGCCTCAACAGCCATTCACGTTTCTCACTACCTGTTTCTGTCAGGCCTGCAGCCAGATGTGTGTGTGTGTGTGTGTGTGTGTGTGTGTGTGTGTGTGAGAGAGAGAGAATGTAAAATAAGTGTGAAAGAGGAAGTGACCGGTATGAGTGATAATAGTTGGCGGGGCAGGTGTTCGATCACAGGGCCTTAGCTTGAGAAGTTCAAGCGAGGCAGTGAAAATGGGAAATTCAGATTGTGCTGATAAAGGTGCGGCTTTCAGTTGAGAATAAAAAGTTCCCACATTTTCTTCAAATTCAGGCTTCAGGCAACAAAAAAAAAAGAAAGTTACCATAAAGACTTAGTTGTGAAGACGCGGCTGGTATACTGTATATACACTGCCATGCTGTACATACTGTGCACTGTAAACCACCTCTGTTGTATGTCAAGATAACCCTGGTGACATCACAGAGCTTTATGTTCTCGGCCTTGACAAAGCTCCTCAGAGAGCCACAGGCAACATGACACAGTAGTGTTACACAGAGAATTGGTCCCTGTGATGAGTGAACCCTGCCCCGTGTGTGTGTGTGTGTGTGTGTGTGTGTGTGGAATAAGTGCCCCTTTTAACTGTAAACTTGACACTGGAAATGAATTCAAAAACAAACAGTGTCCATCAGTCCTAGCACTGGCCCGCCCGGCCGGGCTCTAACTGTACTTGTATTAAACTGCACCTTCGGAGCCCGACAGTTTACATGTAGCTCATTAGCGCTAGCGGCACTCCGGCTCAACACCAATTTGACCCCAGTGGCTAACAACATTAGCATTCCACACGCAGGCAGCTAGCACTTCTGTAACCCCCGGCCGGAGACCGACGCCCCTCTGCTGTAGCCAGGGTTGGGGGCCGTGTTGAGCTAATTAACCCTGTTAATCTTAGCGGAGAGCTGGGTCAGTGTGTGTGTGTGTGTGTGTGTGTGGCTATAGCTGGCTAACCCCAGCAGATGAGCCCTCACCCCAATCACACACACACACCCCCCCCCCCCCCCCTCCGTTTTTTTTTTTCTGCTGGCAGCCTGCCGTCCGACTTGGCAGACACACACTCACAAGGGGTCTGGTGTGCACGTGTGTGTGTTTGTGGCTGTGTGTGTGTGTGTGTGTGTATGTGTGTGTGTGCGCGCGTGTGTGCATTTGAGCCTGTGTGTGATTGCACAAGGGAGGGAGGATTATAGATGTTGAACATACACACGCAAATGAGCACAGGGCCCGACTGGTCTGCATGGTGTGTGTGCGTGTGTGTGTGTGTGTGTGTGTGTGTGTTGTAATAAAGCCAGCAATGTTTTACTGGCCCGCTGACACAGTGCATAAAAAGATCAGTGGGCCAAATCCATTAGTGGCATAATTGCATTACATGCTAAATATTCCTAAAAGGTCAATATCTCCATTTGAAACATCACCATCATCACAGAGCGCTGCAATAGAAACAGGAATTCTGGGATTTTATAGAAGCCGGGGGGGGGGGCACAAAACACCATTTCTAGGCATCTATTACAGCAAAGATTTGGCCAGCAGGGCTGATTTTCCGCCTTGGAATGAGTCAGCGCCGGCTTGTGGCGGTCCAACAGACGATTGTGTAAAAACACAAACTCTCTGGACTCGTGCTGCCAGTGAATGTGATATTTGCCGGACAAACAGTGAGAGAAAAGAGGCAGAGCGCGACAGACACAGGCGGAGAGGGTTGTGCACTGTGCACGGGTGGGTGGGGGGGGGGTGGAGCGTGAGCAGAACTGAAAGTGAAAGCAACTTTACAGGGAATGCTCGCAGTACAGTATGTAAAGTGGTTCCGTGGTAGTTCTGTTGAATGGCGACGCGGCGCACCGAGCAGACTCTCAAGTCTCTATGTGCAGTGATGACAAGGGATTACGGCGCTTAAACCGCGGAACGTGCATTCAGCTTGACCTGAATCATGATCACGTCTCCTGAATGACCGCGTATGAGGAAGACTATTATCCTCTGCTACGTGTGACGTGGCGGAAAAGCATGCGAGGTTGGACTTTTCACACTGGGGGGAAAAATAAAAAGGCTAAATCAAGCATTATCATAGCATTAAGACAGCTTCTTTTTTCTTTTTTCTTTTTTAGTGTGCTGTTGCCGTCCCACTATGAAATGCGCAAATGGCTGCGGAAAATGTAAATAGAAAGATTCATTTTGTATTTAATATTTCGCTTTTTTTTACAGAGGAAGTAGTCTCTGGGACAACTGCTCTCCGGACAGACGCATTGCTGTTTCGCTTTTCAATGCTGTGAATGCCACGACTTAAAAACTCCATTCAGCTCCACTGTGCTGAGGTGGAGGCAGATATCTGCATGGTGAGACGTCACCAGAGGAAGTGGGAACATGCGTTTCCTTTCCTTGTCATTTTGGTTGGGCCGACCCTTTAAGGCCGCGGCGAGCCCACTCCGACAGACTGATGTGAACGCGCCGAAAGGGCTGACGGGCCAGCATATTGAAAAGACCGATTAAGAAGTCGATATGTGACACAGTTGCGTCACCGACTCAAGGAAAGATGAGCGCATGATCCCTCAACCCCCCCCCCCCCCCCCCCCCCCAAAAGAAAAAACCAAACAAACAAAAAATGGGAACAGACAAACACACAGAGGCTGCAAAGAAGACAACACATACTGTATCATATGTACACACAAACACACACACACAGCCTCCAGGCTATTGTCCTCCACATTTAGGTCAGGCCGAAACTAACAGCTTCACACACACATACACACACACACACACACACACACACACTCCCCAGGAGGCTCTCCTCACCTGCAAAGAGGCCAGTTTGGACACAGTGTCAAAGATTAAACCTGTGTTTTATCTCAAAGAAAGGGGCTGCTTTGGGGGAGAGTGTGTGTGTGTGTGTGTGTGTGTGTGTGTTCACTCAGTCCTTTAAAACCAGAGGGCAGAGGGTCACTGGAGAATACGCTTTTTTTTTCCACTCACACACACGCACAAACACACACATAGCTGCCCTTCTCTGTGTGCGCGGTCAAGTAGAAAGGTGGATCTGTGTCAGGTAGCAAGGGTATTTACTGTTACTGAGACAAGCAGGCCGAGAAAACACAAACACTGCACAGAGAGGGTGGGGGGGGGGGGGGTGAGAGAGACACAGAGGGAGAGTGAAAAGAAACACAGGGAGAAATGGAGACAGAAACCAAAAGGTGGAGGAAGAGGAGGACAAGTAAGTGACGCTTTGAAGGCCTCTGTGGTCAACAGAATGCTGCAATATGAGATACACACACACACACACACACACACACACACACACACACCGAGAGAGAGACCTGGGCATGTGTTTAAAGGGCAGAGCTGACAGGTTATTTCTGCAAAGCATAACTCAGGCCATCAGCCCACGTGTACACTGCAGATACTTCATTTAAAAAAACACAAATTTAAAGGCTCACACACACACACACACACACACACACACACAAACGCACGCAGCCATGGATCCAACAGAAAACCGATGTTCAAGGGAAACGAGGTGTGCGCGAGTCCTTGCGAGTGAATGACCCAAAGTGTGTGTGTGTGGGCCAAAAAAAGCACAAAAGGTTCTCCCGATCCCAGTCACACTCCCGACAGCTCGACCGTATTCTGCCATATTCAAATCAGCTCCATAACATCCACACCACTGCTGACTTTCCCCCCCCAGACCACCAGCGGCCCATTTTCTGTCCAAACGGAACAACAGGCCACAGGCCTTAAACGCGAGCCCACACACTGCTAATCTTGGGCGGCTTAATTAAAGGGACCCTCTCGTCTAAGTAAATCTCTCGCTGGATGAAACGCAACGGCGACTCCACCTCCGCCCTCCTCTCCCCCGCGTTCAAATACAAGAATGTCATGGATTATACAATCTTTGCCTCCACCGGTGGCTATAGCATCTCCATCTGCGCCCTCGACGGCCATTTGCCGGTCAGGCGGTAACCCGCTGGTTCGGAGGGAATCAGAGATCTCCACGAGCAACTGATGACGGCAGTCAGGAGATAAACTGATGACTAAGTGTCCGAGAGCTTTCCTCTGTGATTAGGGTAGCAGATTAACAGCGGATGGGGGGGGGGGGGGGGCAAGGGAAGTGGAAAGAAAATGCAGCGAGAGTGAGAGAGAGAGTGAGAGAGAGAGAAGGCAACAGGAAAGGGAAAGGATCATCTTTGCACCAGGTCTGAGTTTCAAGAAACTACCAAAGAGCTGAAGTGAGATGTCAATTAATAGATTGATCATTTACGTCATTATCCATCAAACTCTCCTGGTTCTGGCTTTTCAAGAGACTCTGCTGCTTTTTGTTCTGTGAAGTTGATATCTTGCGTATATTCTTGACGGTATCAATAAACCGCGAAGGCATAAAGCAAATTAATCGACGGGGGTGTAAGTAGGTTTCAGCTTTCAATGACCCAGGCTTTCGTGTCAAGACACACCTGGACTCTAAAAATCGCGACTAAAGGCGAGATTTCTTTTTTCTGTATGTTGAGTCCAAACAGGTCAGAGGCAGATTATGGTGACACGTTCAGAAAGACAAGCAAAGACAAGGTAAAAGACGGGACGTGTCTTTAAAGAAGTCTTGCATCCTGAACAGGGGGGGAGAAAAAAAAAGAGTCCCGTCCCTAAGAGGGCCTTTTTTTTTTTTTTTTTTTGTTTATCTCCCACTTTGCCTCTTTATTTATTATTTCTGCTGTCCTGGCCACGCGGCCAGGGGGGGAGCGAGGGACCACAGGTGCTCGGGTGAATCCGATGGACATCCGCAATTTATCATTCATACGCCGGTGACGGCAGGCCGGCCCGAAATATGGCACGGTAAACACAAACCATAGATCATTCACAGACACAGATATACACAGACAGCCGCAGACACAGATAAACTCACACACACACACACACACACACACACACACACACACATAAAATATGTCTTTGAAGACAGATGCTTATGCGTACACGGAGCTGGACACGGGTCACATCACAACGTGCTTCTTTCAGCGCGGCGCAGATATCTCTTTCTTTCCGTCTCTTTGTTCCACTTTATCTTTGTCTCTCTTTTGGGATGCTTGTCTCCCTTCCCTCGCTTCTCTCGTCTTCTCGTGGACTCCTGGCAGAACAGACGCCTTTAAAGCGCTGCGCCTCCACCCTCCCATTAATGAAAAAATAGATTTGGCTTCTCTCATTTGTACTGTAACCCTGCGGAGCGCAAACATGTGTTTCTCTGGAACAATTATAGCTTTCCCTTTCTACTTGTTCTTGCACAGTCTGACCACGTTCATACAAACCACCTGGACTCCAACCAACTTGAGGCCTCAGTTCAATCTTTCTTTCTTTTCTTTTTTTTTTTTTTCCTCAGGTATAAATACACTGACGAGATGACAGCTGCCCCCCCCCCCCCCCCACCCACTCGCCCACCCACCCCCAACTCCTACATAAACTCCCCTCCCCTAAACGCCCCGCGCCTCCAAACTTTTAATCCAGGCTTTAGAGGGATGTATCACAGTGGGACATCACTGCTGGCCTGCATCTGCCAGAGCGAGCTGGGAGCTGATTTCTATGTTTACATAAGATTAGAGCGCGGGGAGAAAAGAAGGTAGCCGATATGGTAGCTCCAAGCCGAGCAGTTCTCATTTTTAATGCAGCAAATGCTGCCACAAACAGCCTGCAGGAGAGGGGCTGAGCAGAGATATAGCCAACGGTAGGAACAGTAAGTTACACCACTTACAGGCCTGGGGGGGTGCATGTGTGTCTGTGTTATAATTATGGGTGCCCTGCCCTGCCTATACACGGCTTTGCAGCAGTGGTCAGGGATCTCGATCTCCATTTTCTCATATGGCCGACACCGCGACGCAAATACCCCGCATGAGAAGCCTCCGGCACGAGAGGTGCTGCGTCTTGTTTTTAGCAGCATTTAAAGCCAGAGTATGTTGACGGCTTTAAGAAGATCCGACAATCCCGATTGCAATTTATGAGCCACAGAGCTCACGAAGGAGCGCGCTGACGTATTCCGACGCCGACAGCCACATCGAGAGTGCTGAGTTGCATCATTGAGGGCAGAAGCTAGGCGGGTACCATGCAAAACAGCAAGACGGTTAGAAAGTTCATAACCAGCCATTTTCTCTGCTATGAAAGTCTGGCATGGCCATAGGTAGACAGACACCTGAAAAGAAAAAAATCTAGATTCAATATTTTAAGCAAACGAAAGCTAAGATAGCTTGAGAGGACCTCATCTGGGTTAGCTGGTTAGGTTAAAATAAACATTAAAGCCGCACTAGTCAATATTTTTCGATTAGCAATGGGTTACATGATTATATGTAATGGAAAAGGTTTCACTCGCACCGATGAACGCCCACAGAATTATCACACATCAACTCCGAAGTTCCCCTCAGCTCTAGGGAGCGATTTAGCGTCTTTCAGCTCATTGTTTTGGCTTTCGCGGCCCACAACTTTGCTTCAGAGTGACTGTTGTCACTGGCGCCGTTTCCAGCTGCAGTAGGCCGCATAACAAAATTGCTCTGACAAACCAACTGTATGCTACCTGCCAGTCACCAAACAGCCCAAATATGAAGTCAGCAACTAGCTCGTGAACACAGTGAAGTATTTAGCAGCAAAGGAGCCAGATATGTTTCCCTCAGGAGTTTCGGTGAAGACCGAAACAGAGCTAAAAGGAGAATAGTGCACTTAGATTCATCAGTTGGACACTAACATGAGTACAAATAAACGCTAATGTTACTACGCTGGATGTGTGCAAAGGCAACCGCTAACATGTTAGCCATATGAACCCTACGAAGTTACAGGTTTCACTGTAAAATGCGTGCACAGCTTGTGGCCAAATAATCAGTTAATGCTGCTTTGAAATGAATTTAAAAGATGGCATGCATTGGCATGTTAGCGCGTGTGCACATTGGACTCTAAGGGAAAGGGCAGAGCTGAGCTGCGAACCTCCAAGATGGCCGCAGAAGGGCCCGTCACATAAGCTGACTGTCTCATATTTGCTGCGTGTGTTTTCAGCATGTCCCCATACTGTCGGTCTGCAGGTCATGGTGTCCCGTTCACAGTTCACGTTGCATATACTGTAAGGGCCTACACTGCAAACATAAAGTGCACAGACCACCTGCCCTATCGCATGACACATGCACTCACACATGCGCTAAATGCAGGAATGCACCCACTGACCCTTGGCAAATGACATAACCGTCCACGCTCACACACACATGCACAGTTACAAGGCCATAAAAACACACAAAAAAAACGTACGCGCTCATAAATATTTCACGCGCATATGGCCATCTCTGAGTGGCTTCACGCCTTGATTGTGAAACGCTTACGAAAGCTCTGATTTGTGTTTGCACTGACCACAAGGTTCAACCATGGAGAACAGCGGCTCAGATATGTGCGAAGACACGCGGGGACACAGTCCAGAGGGCCATGGCCCCCTTTTGGACTTCCTACACAGCTATGTGTTTGGTCCACGTGTCACATTCCCAGACACCACAGCCTCACACGTCTATAGCGTACCTCTGATAACCGCTGGCATCTGTCCAGCTCCACTGGTAACCGGAGACTTTATGGCTTATTTCCTCTTATGTTCGCAGCCATATTTCAGCGGCGCAGCGCTCGCTCTCCACTTGTCACCTTTGATCGTTATTACAAGTGTACAGGACAGCGCGTCTTGTGCGACATGATTGAGATCAAGAGCGCATGCTATGGTCTGAAGCCCAAATTCGGCCATTTCGGCTGCAAAAGTGCCCTTGAGCCGGCAACAGGGGAACGGGAGCAGGGAGTTGCACACAACTAGAAATAAATGCCGGAACGCCAATGAGCAAGGTATTCATCCCATCAATCAAAAGTCAAAGAACGTCACGACAGCTGGAGCTTAGTCGGAACTCAACTCACTGTGCCCCACTTGCCCGCTGTGCCGCCACACAGTCAACCCGACATGTAAGTGCCCTTAAGCAAGGCATCAAACCCACTGAACCTGCTCGGCAGCCAACAGCAGCAGCGGCGGCGGCGGCAGCTCGGCAGTGTAAATTTACAGAAGAGAGTGTGTAACCCTCCCTCCTTCCTGCTGCTCCTCCCGACCCCGGCTGTTGCTGTAAATATAAATGTGCTCCTGCACTGTCAACTCGCAACTCGGTTACACAAGCAGCAGTTCCACAAAGGTTAAAAATATGTATATTTTACTTCCTCCTGCTTTCTGTCCGCCTCGTCTGTCGGTCTTTCCCTGTGTGCGGTTTGCTGCCTCTTGAAGTGGAGGGCTCTGGCAGGTCAGGGGCATTAGTGGAAGCCTGCTGTAAATTTTTATTTTCATTTTTCTTTTTCTTTTTTTTTTTTCTTTCTGTGCGCGTTTGAACTTTTTTGTTGTTTTTCACTTCTCTACTTTCCTTCTTTAACCCTCCGCGGCACGGTTTCCATGCCAGCAAACCGGTCTGAACTGGTCCTGTTGAACTATGTGTGTGTGTGTGTGTGTGTGTGTGTGTGAGAGCGAGAGAGGTGTTTATACAGGTACATAAAAATGGGAATGAGAGCTTACGCTGAACGCTAACAGTGGGTTAATATGCAGAGCCAAAGCGAGGAAACATAGTGTGTGTGTGTGTGTCTGTGTGTGTGTGTGTGTGTGTGTGTACAGCCCCCCCCCCCACACACACACACACACACAGAGCCAGCCCTATGACACCCGTCTCATCAAACAGTTGGACGTCAGCCAAGTTCATCTGTTAATGGACAGCCACCGCCAGGACCCAGCCTTTCCTACCTCGCTCTACCCTCCCTCTTTCTCTCTCTCTCTCTCTCACATCCCCTATCCCCCGAGGGCGCTCTACCCCTATGCCCTCTCCTCCTCATCTCCCTGTCTCCCTGTCTTTTTTGTGTTGTCGTCGGCCTCCCATCCCACCTCTCCCTGCGTTGCAGATTGTACGGCAAAGATAAACACTGTGTGTGTCCCTTTGTCTGTCTGTCGGCAGACGGTGCTCGAGGTGTGCTGCACGCACACACACACACACACACACACACACACGTGTATTTCGTCTAAGAGAGTATCTCTGAACAGACGCTTTTCAACAAGCTAGAAACAAAAAAAAACAACAACAAAAAAAAGTCAGAAATCAAACAAAGGCCAAAAGAGGGGTTAGGTTCCATTTAATTAAGGGAGCTAGAACGTGTGTGTGTGTGTGTGTGTGTGTGAGAGAGAGAGAGCGAGAGAGAGATCAGCAGTGTTAACTACAGTCCAGAGCATGTTGAAACACATCTGTCTGCCAACGGAAAACTTGCTGCACAGAAGGGGGTTGGGGGGGGGGGGGGGCAGAAAAAGAGAGGTCGACAAAGAAAGCGAAGGTGAGGACAGACAGAGAGCGAGTGAAAAATTAAGGGAAATTCATAAAGAGCAGGTTGAAGGGGCATTCTTCTCTTCTTTTCCCTTTTTTTGGTCTTTGCTTAAAAACACACAGTCGCACAAAAGGCTGGCTTTCCTCCTGGCTTATTTGTGGCGGGGCAAGAGTTCAAGGAATTACAGTCTCTTTCACACTCCAGTATTTATTTAACAAGATAGGTGATGTCTTTATTTTTTAAATACATGGGGGTTTTATGTTATTTATTTTTGTTGGACTGTGTTTTTTTGTGTGTGTGTGTGTAAGGGGGGGGGGGGGGTGGGGGCAGGTTGAGTGGAAACATTTGAGGGGAGGTGAGACGGAGTGAGTGTTGAATATTGCTGCTGTTGTTGCCGCCGCTGTAATTTTGAGGGCAATTTTGTCATTTTAGGCCTCGGTGGAGTTATTGTTTGATTCCGCTACAGGTTGGGATCGTTTGGCAAGACTCTTGGAGCTTTTCACAATGTTAAAAAAACACAGATGAGTTTTATTAAACATCTCATTGATGTAAGACTGCAGACTGTGACCTTCAGAAAGCCTTCAACACAAGTCA
>NC_092191.1:21172648-21182648 GCF_043641665.1 Enoplosus armatus | reverse complement strand
AATTCCAAGCTTCCTCGGCTCCGTCTGGGTCGCAGGCACACTCTGCAGAAACACACACCCACGCGTTTACGACAAGACAGTAATCAACTGTTTAGTCAGTCCCCAGCTGACGGAGGAGTTTGAGTGTATTAAAAAAAAATAAATAAATAAAAAAAAAATTTAAAAAAGGACACAATGCAGCCTTGTTGGCCTTTGTGGCAGATTATTAGCTTTTCCAGTCACTCCAGTGTCCCGCCGTACGCGTGTCATCCTGCCACTGACGCTTTCCTTGCACACACGACGTGCATGTTTACATTCAGTGAGCTGGTGCAAAATGCCGACACAGCCGGAATTTCTCGGCCGCGCCGGGTTCAAACGCTGCACTTGAGAGTCCACTAAATAAAATCTTGCGTGGAGAGGAGAAGGGAAGAGAAAGAGCGACAATAGATTAGTAATGGCAGCCAGCGTGTGAAATCTCTTTGTAGGCTTTCGCCGGGCATGTGCTACAGCATTGACACACACACACACACACACACACACACACTAAACATACCGTAATTGATTCAGTATCAATTGGCTGTCCCAGATTTGCATTGACTGCTAATGTTACAGCGAGGTGGACAGACGCATGAGCCAAAAGGGAGAGTGAAGGGGGGGGGGGGGGGGAAAGAAAATAGGCATGGGACAGAGAGAGAGAGAGAGAGAGAGGGATCTGACACCGAGCCAGACAATGAATGGGTGTTAAAAATTCACTAATGTGTATTGAGGTGGGCAGCATTAGCCAGTGATGATAAGCTAATTGCTAATCACTAGATCATGGACTAACAATACTCGTGTTAGGAGGCTCCAAGCCAGGATGAGTCTTCAGAGAGGCTGATCATAATGAAGGCTTGAAAAACCGGATCATTTTGGGGCAGACAAAAAAAAAATATCAGTGTGTCTGATTAATTAGTCTCAAGATTTTTTTTTTTTTGAGGGGGGGGAGGGGGGGTGTGTGTTATCATCATGTACAAGTATTGATAATATCTCTGCTAATGAGCTAATATTGCTAGGCTAACGCAGTTCATCGGCCAAAATACTGCTCCACAAAATCAGTGGTCAGCAAATAATGATAATAATTCTTTGTGCCGGCCCGCGTATCAGTTTCAGCTCATTAACACACACATTGTGGCTGATTTTTCCGCGGAGGAGAGGATTAAATTCTCGACGCTAATTGTGGGGAATCAATCGTCACGACAGGACAGCAGGAATTGTACTTGCTGAAGAAATAATCCACAAAGAATTCATTCAAAATTTCAATTTTCAAGCCAAAATAATTTGGGTTTTTTTTTTTTTTGTTTGTTTGTCTTTCAATCACAATCACTTTCGGTTAAAAGAACAAAAAAAACACATCAATGTACACACACACACACACACACACACACACACACACACACACACACAGACACATGCAAACCCCTCTCTTTTGAGACATTAGTGATGCTGTTTTCTGAATGAGGGGCGCCTCAGGGATTATAATCAGAATTTTCATCTCAGTCAGGGATTAATAGAATAAATGGGCAAGAGAGAGAGAGAGAGAGACAGAGAGCACTAACCATGTGTGTGTGTGTGTGTGTGTGTGTGAGTGTGTGTGTGTGTGTGTGTGTGTGAGTGAGTCTGTGTGTGGTGTGGGTGGGCGGGTATGCTGCCTTTTTTTTTAACTGATCACTGATCGGCATTTTGCCTGTACAGTGCTCTCGCTCTCTCTCTCTCACACACACACACACACACACACACACACACACACACACACACACACAGGTAATGTCTCGGCTCTCCTCGGTCGGAGCTGTTTGATATGTAAATAGCAGCGTTCCAGCACAAGTCCGACGCTTTGTGTTCCTCTGAGCCTCGCAGCAAGCCAGAGGAGCTCTCTGTGTCACTCTGACCACGGACACAGATATATATATATATATTGTACAACAGCCAGTCACGTTATGGAAGCAGATGCGTGCAGAAAAACACGCACACATATTGCAGAGATAAAGGGGGGGGGGGGGGGGGGGGGGGGGGCAAAATATTCCCTGGGTTTCTCAAAGAAGTCACAATAAAATATTGCTCTCATTAGAGCAGTAAAAAGATACATTGAAAATGATGGATCATATTTTCACTGATTGAAAATCCCCCCCCAGAATGAGCTGTGTGAACGCTATAAGCCAAACTCAATAGAAATAGTGTTGAATTTGAAATGTTGAGGTGAAACTGGCTCATACTAAGTGTTAGGTATGATGTGGTGCCTCTTTTGAATATGTAGCTCATTTCTTGTCATCCTGGTAATTGTGATGCCTTCCTGGCAGAGCAGAGGCCTCATATACTGTAAGGAAAACCTACGAGACACAGTGGAACACCAAGCCAGCATTTACAAATAAGAAACACACACGCATTCCAGCCCCCGACTCCTTTTTTTGTCATTAGCAATGCTTTTGGACGGCTGTAAACGCGGGCTGAAATTCCAGCAGATTTTAGTTGGGTTTTTTTTTATTCATTTATTTTTTTTTTTTTTTTGATGCCTTTCACATATTTACTTCACCGTGACAGTTTGGGGTCAATTAGGATGAAAGCTCGGGGTTGGAGGGAAAAATATACTGGCTTTAATTACGGGGGCTATCGGGATGGATTGGTGGTGCGTAAAATTCTGGGCTGCAGAGGTGGCGCTGGTGCTGGTGTGTGTCCAGTGGCTGAGAGGGAGATGGTCCAAAGAGGCATCGATTAAAGAGGATAAAAATGCTGAATTCCTCGTGCAGACAGAGATTTGTTTATTTTAATTTTTTTTCTTTTTTTTTAATGAGTCGTTCGTCTCGGTTTAAAATTCCAAACAAGCAAACATTTAATAATGCTCGGTCTGCCTGCTGCTCAGCTCGACGTCAACGTCAGACAAGATATATAACGCTGCTGTCCTGTTTTCTTCTCCTGTCTGAGTGTACAGCTGTTCCAACCAAGACGTTCCCACACACAACGCTATTGAAGCAACCAGACGCCTGTATTATGATGTAAATCACTCTAATAACCCAGTTTAGCTGGTTGAGTGTCTGAGAGTGTGTGTGTGTGTGTGTGTGTGTGGGGGAGTGGGTGTTGAAATGTATGGCCACTGCAGAGACACAAGCAGCTTTGGCAAAAAAAAAAAAAAAAAAATGTTGCACTAACTCCTTCCAGCTGACGTACAGTAGATAGATTTGTCTCCGGCTGGCAAAGACCAAAGGTCAAAGGTCAAATGCATCTTTGACAACTGTTTTCCTCGTCTCCACTGTAAAAACGGAGAGCGCTGAGATTAATTACGGCATGCAGTGCCTTAAACGGCTTATTGTGCTTATTCCCTCAAACACTCACCGGCTCCAAAATGGAAAACAAACCGCAATATTTGGGATTCCTGAGCTGCATTCAACGAGCAAAGCAATAAAGGGTGTATTTCGCTCGTGTGTTTCCGCTGCTCTATTTCATCTTCACCCCCTTTTTTCTCTCCCTCCCTGTCTCTCTCTCTCTCTCTCTCTCTCTGTAACGGCTAATTTAGTACAGGCAGCCCGCCACTAAAAACTACTGCTAATTAAAAT
The DNA here is from genome assembly GCF_043641665.1 of Enoplosus armatus. Lineage (NCBI taxonomy): Eukaryota > Metazoa > Chordata > Actinopteri > Centrarchiformes > Enoplosidae > Enoplosus > Enoplosus armatus. Next base: position 21,179,082 of record NC_092191.1, on the reverse strand, counting down.
GCACGAGGAAGAAAAAAAAATGGCGCTGCAACAAATAATTAGTGGTGTTAAGACGCTTTAAATAAACGACTTCTCCTCTAAGAGCAAAACCAAAACTGGCTTGTCCTCCTCTCCGCTCGCCTCTCATTTGATTCTCGCTCTGGAAAAAGGAGACGGACGGGAAGGGAACAGGAGAGATAAAACTGGAAGGAAAATCGTGCGTTTTACCTATGAAGTTTGGTATGGAGGTAAACTCACGGAGGGAAAAGAATTAGAAAAGATGGAGAGCTGGGCGGCATTTCGTCGGGAAAGATGTGGCAGTGGAAAGGGGGGAAACCACACCGAGAGCAGGACACATCTGCTAGGGCCACATGAGAGAGGCACACACACACACACACACACAAACACACACGTTACGCAAGAACACACATTCTGTGCACCCAATCCCAGAAAGAGGCTGCAGTTACTCCCCAGACTGAAAGTCGCACACAAACACACAGTTTTCCCAGCATCCAGTTCAGCCACTGATCCTCCATCTGCACACACACACACACACACACACACTTACACCGAGGACTCACAAGTGCACTAATACACTGACCAGTGGTACCACAAAGTCAAGGTCACCCATGTCCCATTTGCCACTGGCCTGTGGGATTTGGTCACCATGGCCAAACTGGGAAAACACCCGAACACACACACATTCACTAACACACACAGTTTCTGTATTGAATTCAATAGATCAGTGGAAGGACAACTGGTCAGACTAGATCCATTACATTGTCTTACACACTCTCTCACTCTCGCTGCCCTTTACACTGGTCAGTTAAGACAGAAGACTATTCACACACACACACACACACACACACACACACACACACACAGGGGCAGAGAGCGAAAGCCATCCTAAATCAAACTAGCGTGTGCGCTTTGTGTCAGCTGTAAAACAGAACGGAGGCGTATTCTCCCGGGCTTCCTCCCCACCTGTGACGTCCCTCTGTGGTTGTTTGTCCGACGACAGCCCCACCCCACCCCACCCCACCCACTCCACCCACTCCCAAACACGACCAGACTCTAAACTCCGCGGGCCTGTCGCACCACGATATATAAAGACCTGACGTTGCAGAAACACACACAAGAATGTACGCCCATCCAGGTCAACACACACCCAAAATGACAATGTGCCAATTAGAAGAGTAGAATCTGGACACTGAAAGCTGCTTCCAAGCCGGAGGAGTTCATTTAATTATCGTCTATTTTTAATATTCTGTCAGATTTTACCTCCTTATTCACACAAAAGCCAAAACACAGGCAGAACCACTTCCTCTGCATAGACGGTCTGACAGCCCCTGCCTCAGTGAAGCTGCTGCTTCTCTCTTAATTTGAGTACCACTGCCGACTGTGGTCAAATCCAGACAAAGGCGGTGTGTGTTTGTTGGTGTGGAAGCAGGTCTGGTTACCTGGGAGGGGCTCCTGTTTGGGGAAAATCCTCCGGGGCGACGAGAACCGGTCATCGTCGTCGTCTGCCAGCGTGGCCTGGACGCCCACTTCCACGGGCCTCCGGCTGCGCAGAGAGCCCAGTGCGGGCGAAGGGGTGAGGGCCAGGCCCGGGGAGGGCGAGGGGGGCTTGTCCAGCCCCCGGCCCATGGCCAGGCACGGCGGCCCGTGGCATCGCTTTCTCTTGTGCTCAATGAAGAGCAGGATGTCCGCCAGGGGAAAGGTGGCCTGGCACTGGCCGCAGGTCAGCAGGTCCTGCTCCAAAGAGGGGTGGGCGTCGTGACCCAGCCGGGCCAGCCGGCCCACGGTCGAGCCCGGGTGGTGCCCGTTGAGGCTGCCGCTCTCCTCCGAGTGCTCTGAGCAGCGCTCCGACAGCTCCTCCGACGAGGCGATGGCCGTGGAGAGGGGCTCGGCTGCTGGCGAGGCAGAGGGGGGGAACAGGCACAGAGAAAGATGGAGAAGAAGAGGGGGAGGTGGGAGGAAAGAGGGAGAGTGAGCAAAAAAGAGAAAATTAGAAGGCGACGCTTACACTCAGCGAAAAAGGCAACAACCACATGTTTGTATTTTTCTTTTTCTCTCTTGTAATTTAAACCTACGACTATTTGTATTTGTGTAGATGACAAGAGGAGGGCGCACACAGGACCTTTCTCATTCTGTCACATAGAGGACCGCAGTTAAAGAGTCCAAGCCAAACAAAGGCCTGACATGTGGTACACACAATAAGGGAAAATGTGCCTTGTAATGATACAAATGCATGTAATGCAGGAAAAATGATTACAATGCAAGCCGACGTGGGGTCACATCATGAGAGCAAATGGTGGGAAAGAATATCCTGAAAGGCTGCAAAAGCTCAAATCAGATTCCTCCAAGATAACAATTTCCTAGCCAATGACAGGGGAAGCTTCGAAAATGACGCTTAAACACAGCGTTCGCCCCCCCCCCCTTCCACACACACACACACACACAAAAAAAACTAAATATGTGGATGAGTTTGACTTGCCTGGCCTCGTTTGTACCAGTTTTGATCCTGTAATCAGCAGCAGGGGAAAACTGTCACAAACATGTCCGACACATGTGCCGGGGGAAAGGGAAGGCAAGGCAGGCGGCACAGAGTGTGTGTGTGTGTGTGTGTGTGTGTGTGTGTGTCAGGGAGCAGAAAAACTCTTCCCTTGGCCTCGATTACATGTGCCTGACTTATAGTTCTTAGATACCGGCCTCTTGTACAGCGGGAAATCGCCACCCCCCCCCACCCCCCCAACCAAAATGAGCCGTTCAGCCAGATTCCTCACCCCTCCGAGGCCGGATTAACTCCCGACTACTTTTTTAAGGAGCCTTTTGTGGAGCTCAGGCCGTCCTGCGGTGGAGGGAGAGGAGTGTGAACAGAGCGGCCGCGCTGAATTAGAGGAGCGAAACGGGAGAACATAATTCACTGTCCCTCTTTTAAAGGGAATCTTCCAGTCCAAGGTGAAGAGTCTGACTCTGCGCTAGCCGCCTGATGCATGTTGACCTTCTTTACTCAGCCGCCAATTTCACATTTTAATGAACTTAAAACCACTGAGAATCAAAAAATAGATTTTAATTTTCACTGTCTGGGTGATTGGTACAGATTTTTGTCCGATAAAAGGGATAGGGTCCCGGTGCATGCGTGTGCGAGAGAGAGAGAGAGAGAGAGTGTGTGTGTGTGTGTGTGTGTGTGTGAGAGAGAGAGAGAGAGAGAGAGAGACAGAGGGTCTGAATGTGGACCACATCCCCTCAAAAGAAATATCATTTGAACGTCGCAATCCTGGCTCGACATCTGTGCGCAAACTGGGACATGGAGATAACATGATAGATTCCCGGCTCGCACCAACCCTACCACCACCACCACTACCCCCCCCCCCCCACACACACACACACACACACACACACACACCCCTCACCTCCACCCCACCAACACCCCCTTCTCCTCCTATTCCTCCTCCCCACCCTTCTCCTCTTTGATTTAACTTCAGGTCAACACAACGCCATGCAAGTTACACAACAGCTCCCGGGGGTGGGGTGGGGGGGGGTGGGAGGGGGGGGGTATTAAATTCACCGGATAAAACAACAACAACAAAAAAAAAATAAAAAATCAAATGAAAGCTGCATAAGCCCCTCACCTCTTAGGTTGAACTCAAGAGTGGATATCCGGGGTTTGAAAAACACATTTTTTGCTGGATTTAATGGAGCATGAGGAGGGAGGGGAAGAGACCTAAATAAGATTTTCTTTTAAAAACAAAAAAATAAATCAAAATAAATACAGAGCAGGTGTCCATGAGTTCAATCTCAATGGAACGGAAACGTGCCTAAATCCCTCATTTGTGTCTATTTTTGAGGCAGCAGTGCAACGGGGTGAAATCAGCAGCACGGGGAGCCGAGAGGAGGATCATGTGTCTCTGTGAATATATCAAAACATGCGTGACAATGCAACCACATTTCCCAAAGGAGAGGAAAACGAAAGGTTTAAATGTTCTCTCAGCCAGCCAACTCCTTTTACTCAAAGTTCCACCTGTCTGATAAATCTACAAAACCTTTGCAAGCAGCCAATGGCTCTCTGGCCCCAAGTAAATACGATTTCAAATATATCTCCGCCTTGGCAAAATATGGGAATTAGTGATGATGTGATTTAATCTGGAGGGTGTAAATGTTGAGTTGTAACGCTGGAAAGCACACTGCCTAAGTCTTGTTGCAGTTCGCTGCTTGAATTCAGCCCGACCGTGCCGTTGCAGAGCAAACACTGGAAACGCAGTGCGTGCTAAATAATCCAATAACAAAAATAATAAATAGAATTGTCAGAAATACGGGGAATGAAAAATACAGTTGCTAAAATATAAAAAAAAAAAAATCAGAATAAGAATCAAATCTATCAAAACAAGAAATAATCAGGGATGGGTGTTTGCTTGAGAGCAGCAGGCCGGATTCTGTGCTCCATCAGTGACAAATATGAATGCATGCAAAATGAAATGTGTGTGTGTGGTGTAAGGTTTGGGAGGGGGGGGGGGGGTAAAAGGCGAGGTCTGCAGGCATATTACGGTGTAGCTGCATATGCTGATTGCATGACTGTATGTAAAAATGTGATGCACAAAAAAAAAAAATAGAAGGAGGGAAGGTGGGTTTGAGGTGATGAAGAGGAGTTGTAGATTTGGAGATGGTGGGGGTCCTCCCTCCCTCCCTCCCTCCCTCCTTCCCTCCCCATGTCTTGTATACTCTCCCTTTATTCTAAAGAGATCGCCAAATAGTAGCCCGTGTAGATAGGGGTGGCGGTGAAACTGATCAGGTTCAAGTTCAGCGCTGGATTTTCTGATCGCGCTCTGCCTCCTAGCGACGGCACATGGCCATGGTGACTGCGCTGTCACCCAGCCACACACACACACACACACACACACACTCACACACACACACAGTATCCCTCTCTCTCTGCCCAAACCAAACATAGGCGACAGTCAGTCAACATACCGAAACACGATCAAGCGCCGGTGCGTAAAGATGCCCAAATATCCGCTTGTTTTACGTTTCTGCGGGCCACTCCGGGAGCCGCTTGAAGGCTGCGAGGTGGCGTGCAAGTGCGGCACATGGTGCGGCGATAAGCGCCACTTTTTCCTTTCTTTTCTGTCTTTTGCCGACCGCCCCGCAGTTTCCAAACACACGTATCTGCTCTGTCGCCACACAGACACACACACACACACACCAGAATTGTGCCGCCCTAATACACCGGAAAATAAACCAAGCTTCGGCGATAGATGGCCGCCGTGCGTAAAGACGGATTCTGCCGAGTCAACTCAACATTGTTGGAATCTCGTCCTCACACGCCGCAGCTGCGACACGCCGCTGAGCTGATATTTAAGTCTTACCTTAGCTGCACACGGAGCGTTAGAATCTTTAGGGTTTTCTTTTGGGGTTTTTGGTTGTTTTTTTTTTGGTGTGGTTGGTCCAAATTTGGCTTTGTGAGGAAAATAGCAAAAACGCCAGGACTGGGTGTGCTGATGTCCTGTTGCTGTGTTTGTGGTCTCTAACTCTGGGGCTGCAGCGGCTCTGCTGTCTGCTTCTTCTTCTTCTTTTTTTTTTGTTGTTGTTGTTAACGAAGCGAGCTTCTCATCTAAACGCAACATCAACAAACAGCCTCTTTACATAACAGGCATTAGGGTGTTGTTGGGTTTTTTTTTTTTGGTTTTTTTTTTAAAGGTGTGTAGAAATAAATCGATTTGTGTTGTCTCTGCCGCCGAGCTGCTGAGAGAGGGAGGCAGTTGTAAACAGTCGGACATGAGATTTTCTTTTTTTTTTTTCCCCCCCTCGATCCAAAAATCCACCTCCAAGTTTGTTTGTTTTTTTTTCTCCTCTGAAAATAATCCAAAAATAGAACGAGAGAGAGCAGATGAAAAACCTGCCCGCAGAGCTATCAGACAGCGATATATTCCGGTGTGTGTGTGTGAGTGGAGGTGGGGTGGGGGGGGGGGGGGTAGATTTCTCCACGAAGCTCCGCGGAGAGGACGCGCTCTGCTACCGGGAGCCCTGCGCGTTTCCACTGACCGGAGCCACCGTTGGGGCACCGGAGCCAAAGCCAGTGCATTTAACAGCCTGCGAATGCACAGTCTCGCCGTGTAACAGAGGAGCACTAACGGGGTGGTGGGGTGGGGGGGGGGGGGTTATACCGACACACAAAACTTTTTTCTCTCTTTCGGGCTTTTGGGATCTCCGGGCGGCTTTTACGCACGGAGGTGTCGCACTTTCTCTCCACGCTGTTAAGTCCAGTTGACCGCCGGTCCGAGCGGTGCGTCCGGTGTCCAAAAGCTCCCTGGTTTTGCTGCCCTTTCCTCGCACCCCCCCCCCCTCCCCCCTCCCCGCCCCCCCTCCACCTTTGCTGAATGAATTGAAGCCAGAAGTTACATTTTTTTTCTCTCTCTTTCGGTTTTTCATCTCTACTTACGCGAAAAATCCCGCTT
>NC_092191.1:21060783-21172448 GCF_043641665.1 Enoplosus armatus | reverse complement strand
GTGTTGCCCGCACGAGCCGGTGAAAAGCAAGCTGGGAGGACTCGACAGGGATCCATTTTAAATAGGATGCGAGGTTGCAGAGGGGGGGTGCATGTTTCAAACTGACTTACTGCAACATTTCCGGGCACGGGGGTTTGGAGGATCGATGTCAAGGCATTAAACGTGGATCCCAAAAAAAAGAAAAAAGGCGCTGAACGTTGCGCGGAGGCTTGTTTCAGATTCTTATATTGTGTGCGCCTCATTTGGGGCACTTTTGAGATGGAGGTGGTGGTGGCGGGGGGAAGGGGGGGGGGGGGGGGTCACTGCAATAAGATTCCGTTCGTGCTGATTTGCAGATTCACACTTTTTCATCAGATGGACGCGTTAACTTTGCTTTTACCCTCAATTTCACAAAGCTGCTGCAATCTAAACGCCGTCGACTCTTAAGAATAAATAAATAAATAAATAAATAAAATAAAAAAAACCCTTCGCATGTACCCTGACGCGCGTGAAAGATGAAGCCATGAGCCACCGAGTGTATCAGGAGAAGAGCTGCAGCTCCCTCCTTGACGCGTCCTTTTAAAGAGCGTAATTGGGGATAAATGGGAGATTTTTTAGCACTCTCTCTCTGTCTCTCTCTCTCTCTGTCTCTCTCTCTCTCTCTCTCTCTCTCCCTCCCGGGCACCGGGTGTTCCTGGGTGGCCTGTTGCTGTCCGGATGGCGACAGGAGGCCACCGCGCCCACTAAACCTGATCCAGTAACAGTAGAAGCCTTCACAGGCTGGTGGCGGAGCTGAGTTACAGACACAGACTTTGTCTTATCATCGGCGTTCATCGTCAGCTTTTGTGACCTGTCTGCTATCGGCAGGATGTAAAACTGACTTCATTACCGACCTCGGGCCGGTGTGTGCATCCTTTGGCGACAGCCCCACCACCCCCCCCCCCTCCCCCAAACCTTTACGTCAAAGCAGCCTTTTACGCACAAAGTGGTGCAACAACGTCTTTCTAAACGTGCTGTGTTGACACGTGACAGAATACGAGCCCCCGCAGCTCCGATCTCCTGATTTCAAGTAGCCCATGCCGTCCCTTAGTAGGTGCCCACACTTAAAAAGGGGGGCCCTCGTTTTACGCCCCGCACACATCCGAGAGCACTGACCTTGACCTCTCCCTGCACCCGGCTCCATCTGTTGGAACAAAGAGTGTTTTCCTTTTCTCTTCCTCCCATCTCCTCCTCCTCCTCCTCCTCTGACTTTATATGTACCCCCCAACACACAACACACACACACACACACACACACACACACTCCAAGTCAAGGCGGGACATTGATCAAAGCCCGTAGAGCTGCTCGAACCCGGGGAGCGCGCCGGGGGTGGCGGCGCGTCGCCGGTGCCGTCACACATCATCACAAGGCTGCATGCTTAATGCTGCGGAGGGACAGCGGCACTCTGCATGCACGGAAGATGCGGGGGGCCCGGGTGCATGCGTGCACGGCGATACCTCACCCGGTCCCGCACTTTTACCTCTCATGAGAGATCAGGGAGATCAGGAGCAAGGGTCTATCGCCTGGGATTCACTTGGAAACCACAGGCCGCATGCCAGGTGTGTGTGTGTGTGTGTGTGTGTGTGTGTGTGTGTGTGTGTGTGTGTGTGTTGAGATTAAAAAAAAAAAAAAGGGTGATATAGCAGTTTATTCCCGCGCCATATGTAGGCCACGCGCTGCCATCTTTAACTTTAGTTTCTCTATTCAGCACTTCCATCAGCCCCATATATCCTGTATGTGCGCGTGTGGAGTGGATGGACAAGGGGCGTACTTTGATGGTGGTTCATAAACTCGGGGGGGGGGGGGGGGGGGATTTAAGCTTTGTAAAAAAGAGCGGTGAGGCTACACGGCATCAGACCGGCGGTGGTCACATTGCGCGCCTTCCCTGCACGCACGACAGCTCCGGGGAAATTGAGGGACCGGGGGCGCATTTCAATATATGGAAATGACCGGGGAGGGGGGGGGGGGGGGGGGGCTCCTGAGATAAATCAACTCCAATCCCTCCACACAACCCCACACAGTACCCCCTCCCTCTCTTCTTCCATGCTCCTCCACATACCTTCATCCCCCCCCCCCCCCCCCCCCCCCCCCCCCCCCCCCGGCTCTGTCTCTCTCTCTCTCTCGCTGCTTTTGTCGCTTTTGTCACAATTTCAGAAACGGTGCGTAAAGACGCGCAGTGTAAACCGACTCTGCCGGCGTTACACGCAGAGCCGGAATTACAAGGCCACACCAGACACGTTCAGCCCGCGGTGGACGGGGGCCTAACGGTCCAAAAAAATGTTTTTTGTTTTTTTTGTTTTGTTTTGTTTTGTTTTAATTAAAGGATCTGATCTCCGGTCTGCGACCAACGTCAGCGTCAAACACGCAGTGACTGAAACCAGCTCCGCAGTCATTTATAGGAGGACATTTCACTCGTGGATTTACGTATCATTTCGCACCAGGTTATTTTTTTTACAGACATAAAAAAAAATAAAAATAGAACGTTTTGAATTGTTTTAAGTGCTTTCACGCCGCCGAACTTAATATTAGTTTTATGCAATTTAGTAAATCCTCACTTGAGAGCCGAGGAATGTGTGATTAGTCGCCAGGCCCTTTGTACTCCATATTATAGCCTGTCTGCGCCTGTCATTCAACAGGAAATATGGCTAAACTCCTAGTTTACGTTTTGCGATTAAAATCACAAATAATAATAATAATAATAATAATAATAATAATAATAATAAGATACAAAAAAAAGAGACATTTTTTAAAAAGCAATTCTGGCGGATGTCCACCTCCAGTGCTGTGACAAAAATACAGTTTTCTAGGTTTTCGGTTTTCATGTTTATTTCCAGTGAGAGTCAGCTCCAAATCCCTGTTAAATCTAGTCCCTGGCTTTTTGCGGAGGAATTTCAGGCTCTGGTAGTCCCCCTCCCACATCCCCATATATATATCTATATATATATATATAGATATATATATATATATAAACACACATAGCATAGCCCACCCTGTACACCACCACCACCACCACCACCCTCCCGCCCCAAAAGCTTTACAATAAAGGGAGCCGGGTGGATTTCACAACGTGCCATTATCACATCGGGGGATGTGCGCGCACGCCGTTGCGCCGGGCCGGTGGTATTAGATGAAATCAGGCGGGATTACACGGCTATAGACCAAATTATCACACACACACCCTCACCCCCACCCCCCCCCCCCTTCCCCCTCCCCTCTGTATAATGCGCTGCACTGATGTGACGGGAGAGTTTGAAGTCAGTCAGAGACCACTTCAGCCGAACACTACTCGTGTTTGCACTGAATGAGTCTTCGCATTAAGTGACTGTAAAAACTCTCTTTTTTGCCAACTTGGGACCAATTGGAAAACCCTCAAAGGACCCCTGGAGAGGGGGCGGGGCGGGGGGGGGGGGTCCCAGACCCGCAAACACCTGCTGCGGACTACACAGGGTCCGGGTGTCTTTGGAGAGTCTTGCACCGTGCTCACTCCCCTCTCCAAGCGTCCACCACCGCACAATCCACACCCATCCATCCATCCACCCATCCATCCACCCATCCGCCTGCAATGCACAGGACGTGTTTATGGCCGCCGTAGTTAAGTCGTTGTTAATTTTACACTAAGCGGGCTGTTATGAAGATGAATGACGGGAGGGAAACGGCACACCGGGGACAGCCGAGCGTTTTCCTCCTCCGAGGGGGGGAGCCTATAGCTATAGGCATCTATAAAGAGAGTGGTGCAGAGGCCTGGAGGGGCCTTGTCTGTGTTGGTGACGTTGAGATGCTCTTGATCACACCACGGCAGGGCGTCACTGATGGTTTGGGGTTTGACTGATGGGCGGTGTGATGCTGAAATCGACTGATTTTGTCGGCAAATAATCCAGAAACGATGGCGAGTACAAGCGAGTGTCGCCTTTGAAATCCAGACTCCGACTAAAGGGAGAGTGCGTGGAACGGAATTTAGGTCAAAATGCAAGAATGAAACTCTAACAATGTGCACAAACGTACAGGCGGATATGCAAACTTGTGCGGGAGGAGGGGGGGGGGGGGTAAATGAACTGTTCTGACGTGGGATTTACTGTGAAACAGCTGAAAAGGCGTAAAGGTTTTATTTTATTTACCTTTTTATTGCTTAAGGTTGCAGTCCACCACCTGAGCCGGGGGGGGGGGGGGTGCTAATGCACAACAAGAGATAAAGACCCCCGTTAAACATCTGAAGCTCCACGAGTTTCTGGTTCAGCAGACTCTCGTGCAGTAACGTCTCCAAACGCGGACTACAGCTCCCCCCAGTGTCCAAATACAGGAAATGTAAGAGTTCAGGGAAATGTAAAAGGGCGGTGGGGCGGGGGTGGGGGGTAGGGGGGGGGGGTACAGGCTGAAGCCGCCGCTGCAGCCGAGGGCCCGCAGCATCAAACCGGGCTTCAGGGCGGACGTGTGGACGTGGAGGATTAGATTTTTTTGGAATTAAAATTCGATGAGTTGCTCTACAATATATTGGAAATATCCGTTAAAGTCAAACCAAAAGTCAACTTCACCGAGCTGAAGCTGGTCAAACGGTGTGTGCGTGTGTGTGTGTGTGTGTGTGTGTGTGTGTGTGTGTGTTATTTGAGAATAAAAATAAAAAAAACACAACAGACAAAAAAAAAAGAAGAAAGATTGTGATAGGTGTGTGTGTGTGTGTGTGTGTGTGTGTGTGTGTGTGTGTGTGTGTGTCAGGATTACAGCTCAAGGTGAGAACACTTCTCATTTGGTGTCAAAATGAAATTCTAAAATCCTAAAGAGTCGTTATTGTCCGCTTCGTGGCCTCAGCGAGAAATGACGACATTTCTTTATTTGTGTGTTTATTCATTGTTGCTTTCAGTCCGACAAACCTCAAGAACAAGGCTGCAAAAAAAAAAAAAGAAGATGTGATGTCTGATTTCCTAATTATTGCAACATTCCTCACAATATTTCACGTATAACTGTCTGTTCTTCTTCTTATTATTATTATTATTATTATTATTATTATTATTAGGCCTGTTATTATTGTTGTCACTATTATTATTCCCGCAGCACGTCCCTAATAGGGAATGAATATCGCAGTGTACACCGAGAGTCTACGAGGATCATTCATCCGCTCCGCCGCCGGCGGCTCCGAGCGAAGCCGCGTCCAGTGAATCTCTGCAGCGGGGGCCGCAGTCCGAGCGGGCCGGGTGGTGGTGGTAGTGGTGGTGGTGGTGGAGTAACAAATCTAATCTGACACCCTTCTGTTTCAGCCTGCCTGCTCACCAGAAAGAACCGAGCCGCGGCGTCCGTCCCCGCGTCCGCGTCCCACCCCAGAGTTCACCTCTCGCCCTCTGCAGAAAGACGTCTCACCGTGCAACCAGTAAACCGTCACCCCCGAAAGGAGGTCACTGGTAACTTTGGCACCTTTTCCACAATAAAGCCTTCCAGAAGAAAAGAAAAAAAGACAAACAAAAACAACAACAACAACAAAAAAAAAAAAAAAACATGCCAAAACAATAAACTAACAGCAATACTTGTGACAAAACAAAGCCTCTCTTATGGTTTAAAGTCTTGATCCGGATTGCGATAGCAGAGAGGGTTTCTGAGGTGCAGGCGCAAAGGCAACACAACGAGTGTACACAGCTGGAGCCCGACAGGGTGCTTTAACCTCAAAACCAACTGGAAACCAGTCTAACTGGGGGTGTGTGTGTGTGTGTGTGTGTGTGTGTGTGTGTGTGTGTGTGTGTGTTTGTTTGTTTCTGTATTTTGGTAATAAAAGATCACTAATAACTAATTCCTGAGTACCGTAAACCTCCGTATAACACTCACATGATACTGTGTGTGTGTGTGGGGGGGGGGGGGGGGGGGGACTCAAAGCCCTGCTTAGGCACCACACACACACCACATATTGGGATTTCTGCAGCGTGCCTGTGTTATTTGACCATCACTTTGGGAGGTAGGCATCAGTAATATATCGCACTTTTGGAGTATTTTGGAAAAGTTTTCCGAACGACTGGGGCGGGGGCGGGGGGGGCGAGAAGTTTTGATTTTCAGTCCATTTCAGTTCCATCAAATGTGACGGTTTCACGGCCAAAGATGTGGACGGTTTTATTCGCCACACAGGGTGTTTTTTTTGTTTTACCGGACTGTGTTTTTGAGGAATCCTCATCATTTCAGAGCTGGGCAGCACCGACTGCTGGATATCCCGGATTGAATAAAAAGTATATAAAAAGAATATAAAGTCTGAATCGAGACAACATCATGTATCGATTAGATCGTGAACCAGGAATTGTGACACTTGCCTCAGTCACTCAGCCAGTCTCTTGGCTGATCTGGGAGCGGAGCATAAACTCCCTTTTGAGGGAGAATTAGAAATAAAGATGATCTTTCTTTTTTTTTTATTTGTTTTTTTCTTTTTCATATTGTTAAAAAAAAGGATCACTTATGAAGATGACCGACACCGGTAAAATTCGTTTCCCGTGATTTCCAGCTCATTTCACGACTTCAGCCTCGGTTGCGCGCAACGGCTAAGCTTTTATTTTGAAGCGTTAATAGCTTTTAGTTTTACGACCACGGATGCACTTTTACAAAAGCAACACACACACACAGTGTTGCACATGCAACATACAGTACACACACACACACACACACTGCTGTACTGGAGGAGAGGGCTGCTAATTGCATAATTCAATGTTCGCTTTTTAGGCTTTATCGCCTTATTGCCATCATTTCTATATTCATGTTTTGTTTTTTTGTCTCTTCAAATGGTGTGTCAAGCACCACAACGTACTCACCTGTCACGCCCGTCAAGGAGGCTGAAACTGAGAAGAGGAGGGTGGGGTGGGGGGTGAGAGTGCTGTTGAACGCTTCCATTGGCTCTGCAGACTAATTCAGTTCACCCAGCTCACCGCGAGGTGGCACCAAAGAGCTTAAAGTTCAGGGTACCAGAGAGCTGCTGTCACTGAGGGGCATCACATCACATTTGACGTGAGCTTGTGTGGTGGCCGATGTGTGAAGCACTTTTCCCGCTAAGGTAGAAAAGCACCGTGCAGGTCCGTACTCTACAGCTCCACTGTGCACTTAGAAATAATAAAAAAAATAACACTTTTTCCAATTTGCTTTGCCCGCAGTCCATCTCGTTTCTCCCTGCGTCAGGTTCTGTTCAGCGGTTAATGAGTTGGGAGTCCCAGATGAGATGTGAAATATCGATTAACTCTTAATAACTTGACCATTCATGAGCCCGAGGAGTCCTGCTATTCTCTGGCGAGGTGTGTGTATGTTGCACTCAGTCGTTCGAGGTCATGTGTCATTTTATCTGTTCTATGACAGAAATAAAAGTCATTTGGTCTTACCCCCCCCCCCCCCCCTTCCCCCTCTGTAATGGCTATGGGTGGATGGGAGGGCGGTTCATTAATAGTGAAAAATATAGATTTGTATAGAAAATGGCAAATTTGAACGTGTTCTTTGTCAAGAACTGGTTTCTTGGCCTGAGAAGTTTATCAGAATGTATTTTGAAAAACAGACAGTCATCCCTGGTGACACCACAGGGTGGCAGTAGGAGCCTGGGACGAGAGAGCCACTCCAAACTGAAGCTGAAACTGAGCTAAATTAAAACAGAAACGTTTGGCCCCAGGGCCCCCCCACCCTTGCAGGTTCAATGGACATGGACCCAGCGAACATGCATGGAGCTATGTTTTCACAGGTTTGATTGGCGGGAAAACAAACCTCTCTTCCACAGCAGCTCCTCTCTTTCCTTCAGTCGCGAAGAAGCTGGAATATGTGCGTGTAAAGTGCATTCACATGGTGAAAGGTTTGCCTCTTATCGCTCCGGCGTCCTCCGTTTGTTCGCACCAGTGAAAAAACAAACCGTCACAATCACGTTCGCCGCGTTAAACGAGGCCCCCGAAGTCGCCCGCTTCACAATAACTGGAGACCACTCCGTTCGAAGAAAAGCCATGATCTTCTTCCACACAGTCTTTTATTTGTAAATAATAAAAATGAACTCTTGAATATAAAACATACACATCAGTAGAGCCACATCTGTTATACAAACAAGAACTGTTGCAGTGAATACTTAAGTCTTTCGTCTAAAATCGTGGTTTGGGAGTGGGGAGCCATGGGCTGTAAACAATCAGTATTCCTGGAGTAATACTGACAAAGGAAAGGGCAGTCGGCCACACCGCCAGGGGTTTCAACAGAAACATCCGCAAAATATGTCTGCAAAATCAGATCCCTCATTGGCTTTAGAAGTCCAGTCCAAACCAACAGTAATAAACAGGGGACAGGGATTTAAGGAGAAGAAAGTAAACTTTGTTCCAATTGGTTCTGCTTGTTTTTCTGCAACCGGGACAAAAATAAAGGCCTATTAGCGCCCCCTTGTGGCTCAGTGCCGCTCAGCGGCTCGAGCACATCCACAGGACGCAAATTCCCTTCAACGAGACCAGGAATGTTTGTGTGTCAGCAATGTTTTGTTTGTTCATAACTTAAGTTCAAGCCGCTCATCCTGGTTTGTATGTACAAGGTGTGTGCGCGTGTGTGTGTGTGTGTGTGTGTGTGTGTGTTGGTGACGGGTGTACAGTCAGATACACTCTTTTTTATATTCATATATCTATATCTTTATAATTTCTGTCAAACTCATAATGATACTTCATATACATTTAGCTGTTATACACACATTCTCTATCTCTGTCTCCAGCCCCGACTGTGTTAAACTACTGTTTAGACACCTACACCCTCAGATACGCCAGGGGCTCGAGTATGCTCAGTACTACAGAACAGCACTGTTGCTCAAAGGGTTCAAGGAAAAAACTGAAACAAAGAGAATTTTTCTTTTTTTCCGGAGACTTCCTAATATGTATATTTAGACCCAGAGTGGTAGGCGTGGCCTGGGCGGAGTTGATTCCCCCCCCCCCCCCCATTGGTCCGCTCCTGTTAGGGGGCGGGGATGGCTTGGCTTTTCTCGGTTTGTATTCATATTCAGTACGAGCAAACTGTACAAGAACATGCAACATACAAGCTGGCCTAAAAGTATGTGGAACTAACACACATAGTCTAGTCTTTTTTTCTGTTTTTGTTTTTTTGAGAATTGTTCCGTTAATTTTGTCTCGTCGTCTATTTTACAAAAAAGTAGAGAACAAAACAAAAAAAACGAAACGAACAGAACGAAAGAAACGTGCATGCAGCTTGGGGCCGGGGGCGGGGCGTCCCCGAGTCATGCTGCTCCCTCCTGCAGGGGGAGTTTGAGGGGTCAGGAAGGGGAAGAGGCCGGGGTGGGGGTGGGGGGGGGGGGGGGGGGTTAGGGTGGGAGGGTCGGGGTAAAGGGTGGGAGGGTGAATGTGACCTGACCTTTTATCGCTGGCCTTTGGCGCACCATCGCTCGAAAACCAAACATGCGCGCGCACAGAGGGAGTCTGCACCTTATGGTACCATTCTGAACTCAAAACAAAGACAGAAAAAATGATTCCAAATGAAGAAAAAAAAAAAAGAAAAGGAAAAAAAGCAAATAGTCAATTTGGCCTCGACCTTTCTTTCCTCTTCGTTTTGGGCAAAAGAGCAAAACGTTTTGTTTGCCTCCATCCCAAATAAAGGAGTCACGCGCTTCTTGTGCTTGCTTTCATACACCACGACAAGGCTAAGAATGGGCACGTGCGTGTGCAGGCTCCCTTCACCTAAAGAGGTTACCAAACCGCTGCCAAACCGCTGCCCCTCGTGCTCATTCGCCACGACACCGTTACCACGGGAACACCGGCAGAGACAACAGCTAACCCCTTACGTGACGGCACAGCTGCACGAAGTTGCCTCAGTTTGCGGCCCACTGACTCCCACACATTGCTCACACCACTCGTCCCTGCGGCCTTGCAGTAAGCTCTACTATGATTGGCTGGAGGGCTACTAGGTGGAGGGCTCCACTTTGATCGGGTGCTCTGATAGGGGCTGCACTAGAAAGTAAAGGGAAAAGTAAGAACGAGGGAAGTGAAGAATGCTGGACAAGAAACCTCCGCTGCTGCAGCTCAGAGGAGAAAACAAAGAAAGCAAAGCTTCGAAAACAAAAAGGCATACGGAGGAGGAAGAGGGAAGGTACGAGACGTGATTGTCAGACTCCAGCTAAGCTTTGATTGGCTAGTTCTGTCTCTCCCTCTCTCTCTTTCTCTCTCTCATTCCCTGTCGCTCCGTCTGGCTTTTCATTGGTTGACCGAGGGCTTCTCGTTGTCGTCCCCGGGGCGTGTACTCGCCCTCTGCTCAGTTCTGGTCCAGTAGCTGTGGTCCATTATTTTGTCATTTAAGGGATATTGGGGGGGGGTGGGTTTGCGGTTGCCATTCGGTCACTAGGACCGAACGCCCGGTGGCGGTCCTGAGCTGTCCAGTGACGTCTGAGACGCCAGCCGCGTGAGCGGAGCTAATGTAGGGTCCACCAATGAGGACGGCGGAAACAGTTTGTACCAGCCAATCACCGTGCTTGAGAGGTCCAGCTCCTCCAATAGGATCTGTGCTACACCCATGAAACATTTGTGGTCCAATCGTCCATAGTCGCCCCATACTATCACCTAGAGGAGGGAATGGTAGAGATGAGTTAAACTAGTGAACAGGAGAAAGAAAAACACATAATCACTGTTTAACGCATAAAGGCAGCCATGACGGCCCCGAACTCCGTTCTCTTACTAATTACCAAAAATCATTACGCATATATTTACGCATTCTAATTTCCCGTCAAGAACTTCCTGGAACTATCCGAAGTCTACGTGAATCACGTGACCATCAAACATTTTGATCTTCCTTGATCTCTCTACATGGCTCTGCTGTAGAAAAACTCTGTTTACTGCTAAATACAGAGGTATTCACCCGGTCATAGACTTAATCAGCATTGTGTGAAGTCGTTTGGCAGCGGCTTGAATGTAACAGACTTTCATTTATATGTAAAAGTCCCGCACTCAACGCTCAATTAATGCTTTTAGAATGCGTTTGGACCAGGCAGATGGACATTCTCAAAGTCAACAATGCAGTGCCTTTCGGGACAACTCGGTCAAGTTTCATATCTGTCAAGAAATAGTCCCAGTCTTCGGGGACAAGTCCAAGTCAAGGAACACGTCAATCGAGAAGAGTCAAATGTCAAGTAATTCAAGGCATGTCGAGACAAGTTTTAAGTCATTAAAACAAGTCCAAGTCGAGTCTCAAGCGCTTGAGTGTAGATCCCAACAAGTCGTAAGTCTTTCAGGTCTCTGAATGCTGGCAATTACAATGGCACGCCAGTTTCCCTTTTACATAGCTGAGATGAAGTTATTTTAATGCATAGGGTTAATAATGAACTGTGCAAGATGCGTGTCCTTAAAGGCTTGCTTGTCTTCTTTTTCATTGCTGAAGTCCCAAGTCGAGTCCTTAGGGAGTGAAGTCCCAAGTGTGGGCCAACAGCAGTAAAGTCTGTCCAAGTCTAAAGTCACAAGTCTACCACTCCGGCATGAAGACAATTAGACGAAACTGTGGTCATTTTTCCGTTAAACCGTGACCTAAAAGCTACGTCTATTGCATGACATTAATCAAAGTACATTTTCATTTGAATCTGTTCGCGGACATTCTCATTACAAAGGGAGCAATGGTTGGTTGGTTTAGGTGCGACTTGGTGCGCAACCAAAGACACACCCACGCTCACACACAGGAGATTACCTGAAGCACCTTGCCCTGGGGACTCTCATCAAAGAGCAGGTGCTGCTGGTAGAGCGGCTCCAGGGTCTTTCGTGCAATCTTGGTTTTCTTTTTGGCTTTACAAGTTCCATTATCCAGCAGGTACACCTTGACATAGGGGGCTGGGGATGGAGGGGCGCAGGGAGGGGGGGGGGGCAGACGAAATGATGGAGGTGGGGTGGAGATAAAGCAGAGAGAGAGTGGGGAGGGGGAAACTTTGTTCAGTTGCGCGTGTTTGACTTTGATATTCAGGAATCAGGCAGAAGTGCTGTGTTAAAGGCTTGAGTGTGTGTGTGTGTGTGTGTTACCTGGGAGGGATTTGGAGCCTGATTTGGGGGTAAGGCCTCGTGCCCTGATCACCTCCACCTCCAGCTGGCCTTTCTTATCCATCAAACCGATCTGGACATCACCTGTATGTACCGGAGACACATGCCAACACGCACAAGTCATTGTAAACGTATCGGAAACCACTTAAAACCTTTTGATCCGGATCTCAGTGTTTTGAGTTTGCACATTTGAGCTCTTCTCCAAGTTCCCGAGGCAGCGCTTACATACACATTAACATTTACATTTAATGAGAGAAATACAACCTAAATATTTGCAGTTGCATTACAAATGTAGAAGTGTGGGGGGGATGGAATGTGCAGCGGATTTGAGGGGGCCATCACTCACCCATGGCAGGCGTGGCCAGTGTTTGCCGGCCAACCAGCTGACCGGGGCCTAAACCATCCAGGAAGTCACTGAACTGACTGTCGGCACCCAACCGCATACCTGAGAAGATCAGACTGACACACACACACACACACACAAACAATGATTCAACGGTTCCCGCGTCACCACTCAAACCAACAAACACTGTTGCCACCCAATAACAGACGACTTTCCTAATGAAAGTCTGCTCCGTTCACATGTAGCTCTCTACGTCAGCGCGCACGTACTTCCCCTCAGAGCTGTAGCTGTTCATGCTGCCATCGGTCGACTCTCTGCTGGCCTGCCGGTTCATGGTGGACCCTCCCCGCGGGAACTCCACAGCCATGCCCGTCTCCACGCTCCTCTGGATGCTGCTGCTGCCGGCCTTGCTCCCCTTCTTGCCCGCTGACGCCTCTGTGGCGAACACAGGAAAGACGCGCTGGAAATGTTGCACACTTTAACCGAGTGCTGTAATCAGCTATCTGGCATCAGGCAGGGATACAACACTAGGTTACAGGTTCTTAGAGGTTGCGTTGACTCCTTTTTCCTGTCATACTTTTTTGCGCCAATTCCGGCCATCCCATGCAAATTAACATCCCGCGGTGACCTCACCGACACCTCGAAAAACATAATTTCTGAGCATGACGGCAACCTTCAGGATGCCAGAGAAAGGCTTCATGTGGAAAATCCCATATCATTTTTGTAAAAGTGATAAGGTCACTGCAGGAAGATAAACGTGGCTCAGTCAGTCCACCCCAATCTTAAAATGTTAGGCAGGGATTTAAAGGTATAAAACTCGGAGGTGTTGAAGGAATCATACAGTGTGCATCCAGACTTAAAGCAGGAGTTCAGCTCTTTTTAAAAGCCTGCTGTCGCCATGAACAACGTGACGCTCCTTTCAGTCCACCCGAAAAGAATACCAGCGTTTTGGGTCACACCAGGAAAAACATGGGAGTCGGATCGGGTTTCTTTTTGCTGGTGAAATGAAAGGAGTGGAAATGAAAAGGCATGCTGCGTTTCAACAACCAAATTCCTTTTGACTCGGGCCTCTTGCAGAACTGAGCCAGGCTTTTAAAACGCGACGTGAGGAGGGTGGAGTAAGGAAGCGTGCCGGAGACAGAGTTCAGGAAGGGAGCTGGAGCCGGTGCCGACAGGGCTACTCTGCAACTCTCGCCTCGCTATATCGTTCTCGTCTCTGTGGCCGCCTGTCGGCCTCAGTTCGGTCTGTTTTTAAAGTGATGCTTTATTAATGAGCTCGTTGTTTAACATGCCTCGATGCTACCAGAACAACATCAGAGAGGTTACATCTAACAGCTGCTACATGAATGTATTGGAATATTTTGCTATATGCTATATGATGTAATATAATATAATATAATACCATGCTTGGTTCGTCATGCACCAGCGACGCACCTTTGTGGCACCTATGAGCATCACCTGAAGTCAAGTGTCACAGTTGACCTTTCTCCCTGTCTTACAGTGTCTGACTGCCTTCCTTTCAAACTGTCTGTCTGTCTGTCTGTCTGTCTAACTATTGCTTTACCTTTCTGTCTGTCCGCCGCCTTACCCGCCGCCTCTGAAATAACACACACAAACAAAGCAACAAAGCCGATAAACAACAACATCAGAAACAAGAGCAACACGAGACACAACTGGTAACAAGGTCTAAATGTGCTACAGTGTTGGTGGCCTGGAGGGTGCATGAGTGTGTGTGTGTGTGTGTGTGTGTGTGTGTGCGCTTTTGTCCTAGCAGACCAGACTGTTTTTGTATAGATAAAGATGCAAGAGATTCATATAGGTACAGATGAACTGTATTGACAGGACCTGTATATGGGAAGGGAGGGGCTTTCTGCCATCTGTCATTAAAATACACATTATATGTAGTACGTTTTGTTGTAAAAAAGAACAATTATGCATTTGTATTAATATTGCCGCGTCAACTCATGCTGGTGTTTTAATATCAAACCCCGCTGCTGTTTCTCTTTAAAGCCACTGAGTGCAGAACAAGACACTGCAGCCGACCACGGGATCGTCTCACTTGTCTATAAAGACAGCAGAGTGATTTGCAAGATGCCGCAATCGCATCCAACATCCGACGCACAGCGGCTTTAAGGGAACAAATTAGAAAATCGCCTCTTTCAAGCTAAAGGCGGCTGCCTCAGCTTTACTGGTGAACATCTTATATTAGCCTTTTTTTTATTTTGTCCATCATCTGCCAAAGGCAAAGAGTGATTTACCACACAGCATAAAACAGACTAGGTGCCATCCGAGGCTGCCAATCGTCTTGGCGATGGCGTTATTTATTTACAGTAATTACGCTAATGTCTTGAAATGATTGTGGTGGTGGTGACTCTTTGACGCAGAGGCCTTCGACGAGGGTCTGCGGCTGGTGGGGCCCACGTAGTTTGGGCTAGGTAGGCTAAGTGGGCCTGCCGTCGTTGTATGATATCTCGTTTTATTTCCGTGTGTTTCTTGTCTGTGTGATAATGTGTGGCGGACTGCTCGGTCAGACTGCTCGCCGACCTGTCTGGCTGAGCTGCGAGGTACTCCGGCTGCGTCTGGACGGCAGGATGGCGACCACGCGTTGGCTGAGGCTCGAGCGCCGCTTCTTGATCCCGCTCCCCAGGCTCCCGAGCGCCGTGTCTGATTGGCTGCCGTCGGTGTGCTCCATGCCGTAGATCTCGCCGCTCACGCTGGTGCTCTTCATCATGTGGCGGCCCGTCGCTCGCATGGCCCTGCTGAAAATATCGGATTTCACAAAGCTGAGCCAAGTGCTATTTCGTATGACTCGAAAAACCCCTCCGCTGAAAGGCAAACACGGGCAGTGATGCAGCGTGCGGTCGTACCTGAAGCGTCCCCGGGGTCTCTCTGACTGGATGGACATGTAGCTGGTGCTACTGATGCGAGAGGCACTGCTGGTTCGAGAGATGGCTGACACGTCGCTGACATCACTGTCTGAGGACTTATGGGAAACGTTCTCGCTGCTCCTCCTCTGGTCCTTGTAGAGCTGCAGGAAACACAACATGTTGCCAGTGGATACTAACAATCAGGAGAGGTCACACCGGTGAATCGACCAACATTTCAACATCGGATCAAAGACCTGTGTGTAACGTGAGAAGGGTCGGTCATTGTAAAGAACCCCTTTTGGCATCTTTCGGCCTTCCTTGTTTTGTTTATGGAGCACAACTTTGCTGTTTTGGGTCAGTCCTGCTGCTACTCATCCGCGTTGTTTCAGCTGTTTTCAGCAAAAAAAAAGGGGAGTGAATATTGGACTTACATGTATATGTGCATGTGAATGCTAAAGTTGCTCTGCTTCTGCTGGATGTGCAGCTGCTTGCCAACACGTTAGCCATGCCAACTATATGTGAAAACGTGCGCCCGATGTAGAGTTTGTTGTGGAGTTTCCTGTGTGGGTGTTCCAGGGCCTTTTATAGTTGTCATAATATTTCTGACGGCGATACTAATTTGACTCATTCTGGTGGTACGATTAGAATAATATGTGAAAACGATGTTTGTTTATCTGGTCCGGTCCAGTCAGTGCCATTCGCTTCTATGGTGGACATTAAGTCGTTTACATGCATGAGTATTACACATAGATTGTAAAATGAATGAATGCACTAGTCATTGGAATGTCTTAGTTCAAAGGCCATCCACAGGAATCCTATAACCTTAGGTGAATGTAATGAGCACATTATCAGTATTGTCGATATTAGTTTAAAGGAGAGTTCCCCCGATGCTGTCTAGGACACTTTTACCACCTTTTAAAAGGACATATTTGAACGTTTCAAAAGCTTACATGAGACAAACCCTACCTGTTACGCAGATGTTAACCATTTAGATATTGTGACAGAATATGAAAGCCATTGCAAACCTCAAAACGATCAACCTGCCTTGCTGCCACGTTTGGATGTTTTGGTCCACTGAAACTATGGGTGAAACCGAGTCAGTTCTCTGTGAGTTGGATGACCCACTCCTGTATTCCAGGAGTTGGGTGCATTCTTGAGTGACTGCCCAGTTGGAACCAGTTGGTTTTATTGAGTGGTCTTCACCATAATGGTAGCATCATTTATTACTTCCTTCGACAGTGAATGCAATCCACTGCGATGCACCTCTGCAACGTCGTGGCTCGTGCTCTCTGGCCGGATCCCCATAATGTCCCCCTCCACTCTCCTGATGAGTTTGTTTTAAAGTGAACTGTCAGGCTAAAATGGCCTTAATAATAATAATAATAATAATAATAATAATAATAAAATAGTTGTGGCCCACCTCCCGTTTATTCTTGAGGGCTCGGTCCAGGTCCTGTTGACTGGAGGTGGTGGCAGCTGACGCCCGGTTGGAATGAACCCTCATCTGGAGCTGACGAACACACTCCTCTGCTACCAGGGCTACACACACACACACACACACAAAATACAAGAAACTCAATAAACTCCCATTTAATCAGACACTGCACTGTAAATTAGTAAAAATAGTCTCAGCAGTCCTGAAAAAGCTGGACGTCCTAACGATGATGACACCTTTCAGCATGTCGAGGTAATCAACCCGTTTCTTGAACGTCGCCTGCACTTGCGTCTGTACTCGCTCAGGTCAGACAGCGAGGGCGATATTTTAGTAAACATCTCAACCGAAAGCAGCCCTGCAGCAGCAGCCTACATGTACATATTTCCATCATTATAATTTTACTGATAAAATATCTCCTTTGTTGAATCTGTACAGAAGTATGACATCTTGTAGTTTTACATGGGGCTATTTGCTGGACTATTTCTTCCAGGCCAGGAGTAGTGGATACTTTCTAAAAGTTGATGTCCAAATGATCCTGCACTTATACATGATTCAGTGTCACACACACACACACACACACACACACACACACACACACACACAATCATCAACGCATACCTTGTTCTACGGTGCTGCTCTTGGGGGGAAGCTGTGGGAGTTGCCGCACTCTGCGGGCTGAGGAGGACGTCACTGAGGAGGAAAGAGACGAACCACCTTGGAGGTGGCCCCTAATGCAAAAATAATATGATAGTGAAGCGGACGGAGAGGAAAGAAACAGGGATGGAGAGAGGGGGAGAGCAGATGAATGAGCAAAAGCAAAGAGGAAGAGGATGGGGGAAAAAAAAAAAAAAAAAAGAGAAGAAGAAGAAGAGAGAAAATGAAATTAAAGTCAATGTTTTTGTGATCCAGGGTGCACACTGCAGCATGGGTCACCCGCTGGTCGGAGTTCACAACAGTATCATTATGACATTACAAGTGGCTGGAATTCACCTGAAGGGACCCAAAAACACTGAGCAGCTATTAACCAAGGCTGTCCTTTCATATTTCTCCTCAGGACGTGTAACAGTGAATGTAAGATTGCATAAAAAAAAAAGAAGTGACAGAAAGGGGCTACAGGGAAAAAAAAAAAAAAAAAAAAAAAGCATCCATAAATGAAAGAGCAGCGACAATATTTCAGTGAAAGAAAAATCAGTGGCAACAGCAGAGTGACGAGGTGAAGCAAAGTGAGTTGACAGGGAGCGGCCCCGGTTGCAGAAAGATGAAGATTTAGGCAGTGGCAGAGCACATGGAGAAGGTGAGAGCCTTCAAGCACGAATCCCGCCGCGTCTGCAGACATGCACTCATGGGACGCCACTCTCGCACAACGGCCTACGGGAAGCCCGTGCTTCCTGTTTCGCTGTGAATTACCCATAAATTAGTCATTCGCGTTTTTGGCACGTCGCTCCAATCAGATCGATAGCATGTTCTTAAAAAAGATACGCAAGTATGAAATGTTGAAAAAAAAATGTGGCTATCATTGACATCACCAGTTCTATTGTTAAAAAAAAAAAAAAAAAAAAAAAAGACAGCTGCTAAATCTATTAACTATGTAATAATTAATGGTCCCTTTACCCTTGTGTTTTACAAATGACCCCACTAAACATTTTCCGATGTTGAAACAGACCAAAATGTGCAAAACAGGCCTTTGGCACTTAACACAACGCGTAGACATGCAGCTCAGAAATGACACAATGACACTGATAAACGATGACATATATCCACACAACACGTCTATACAAGAAACACACAAACACAGAACAGCAGCAGCGTCCGAGGCTGTGATGTGGCAATGACAGGTCACCGAAACACACACACACACACACACACACACATACACACACACACCAAAGTATGCAGCCCTGTCGCCGTACAGTAAATCAAAGGGGATCTGCCTCTGTGTCAATGGGTTATTAAGGGAGGGGGGGGGGGCACTCATTCAAGGGGAATCCCCTTACCAAGAGGCCGCAGTGGGGCCTTCTTTCCTTTGGAGCCCCTTAAGATGGAGGTGGGCTTGATTCTGGTACACACAAATGCGCACAGCCACACAGAGCGCCATACAAACCCAAAGCCCCGAAACACAGCGTGTGAGCAGCAGCATGCAGGAAGTAAAAAGGGAGGGAAGAAGGCAAAATGGAGGGGGGGGGGGGGCAACAGAATACAAATAAATAAAAGGTCATCCAAATCATGTTAAATGAAACATTACATAACACCTGGCTCGCAGGTAGCATTGACCAATGCTTAGCGGTAATGGTTCACAATCCATGATAAAGCACAATTCACGTTTTTATGTTTTTTGACACTGACTCGAAGCACGACATCATCAATAAGCCATGTTGGTGGTTTAGTGATGCCCTGACTTTCCCCCTAGCGCCACCACGAGGTCGAAATGTGTAGTTTTAAGCGAAATCTAAGTGAAATTTATTAATTTTCCCCCGTACTTTAGTTTGTGCTTTGTGTTTTAGTGCTAATTAATTAGCAGATGTCATCATGCTAACATGCTAAGAACATCGTAAACACTGTACCTGCTAAACGGCAGCATGCTGACATTAGCATTTAGCGCAAAGCGCGGCCGTAGACTCTTCTAATCCTGTTCGAAATTTCACAAAAGCTGGATGCAGACCAAGGTGCTATTTTACGGGCCCTCTCTGAAGTCAGTCGGGATTTCATTTAAATTGTTATAAGCTACACCTATACTAATGACCGTAATTTGGCAGAATTTATCTGGCTATGAACGAAATATGAACCAAATGGCTCAAAAGATACATAAACGTATTCAAAACCTTATTAAAAATCTGCACCATCTGCCAGTTAAATACAAATAAATGTTTACCTTTTCACTGTCCAACGAGGTCCATGAATGATTTATTGTGTGTCTAATGTGAATGGCCATAACAGGGAAATATTCAAATATTCAAATCCCTGCTTTAATCTAAAGCCCCATTTTCGGACTGGATTATATTTCCGGGGGTGGGGGGGTGGGGGGGGTGATTTCAAGGGAGCGACGTCCTTGTATTTTTGAAGTGGATCTTGGGAGTTTTCCCAAGTGCAGTGAAGAGCTGCTTGTCCTTCTGCTCCATTTATTATTGAATCAGCTCGGTGTAAAATGTGACTTCTGTGTGAAAACGGAGCGAGTCGAAAGTGTTGTTATTCGAATCGCACAAAGGCAGGAACATGTACAACGCCAACACGTAGGCTCATTTGGGAACCAATGTGACGACAGACTTCTGACTCAAATTCACTTGTTGCAGTATCTTTGTATGTCCCTCCGCGCCCCCCCCCCCCTCCCCTGTGGAGACTTTTGGCTTTCTCTCTTGGCTTTGTCCTGCGGAATGTTCACGTCTATTACAGACCACCTCTTGTAATTTCACTGTGGTACAAATGCTGTCCGGAGTGTGTGTGTCCGCCCCCCCCCCCCCCCCCCCCCCCCCCACAGTAATGTTAGTCCCGTCCAAATGGGGCTCAAAACTAACTTCCAAGTGAGTGGATTTACCAGCAATAGACTTGGCTTGTGTGTGACTTCAAGCTCTCCCCGTCAATGACCT
The DNA here is from genome assembly GCF_043641665.1 of Enoplosus armatus. NCBI lineage: Eukaryota > Metazoa > Chordata > Actinopteri > Centrarchiformes > Enoplosidae > Enoplosus > Enoplosus armatus. Next base: position 21,152,222 of record NC_092191.1, on the reverse strand, counting down.
CATACACCACTGTTTGACATGTGCTGAGCCCACAGTACATGCCTTACCTGCCACTATCAGAGAGCTTCCTGCCAAGAGTGTGACATTCAGGTGTCTCCAGGGTCCGAGGCTGCCTGGAGAATGGTGGATGAGCAAAGTGAACAGTACACAAAAGGAAAAAAAAAAAAAAAAAGATGGATGGACGGATGAAAGGATGGAACAGAGATGCATGATGGAGGATACATCATTTAGATTTAGAAGAGTGTGACTCTGTCGGGGGGGTTGTCATTGGCCTTATAAGTTTATGATCTGGAAAACAGGAAATAGGAGGCATGCTGTGATGGATGGTATGATGGTGATATGAATATGGTGCTTCATCTGTGCCTGCGTGTGTGTGTGCAAGCAAGTGCGTGTGTGTGTGTGTGTGTGTGTGTGTGTGTGTGTACCTCTTCTTTGTACTGAGGTGAATTAAAGTCTCTTGAGTAGGAAGTAGCATCCATATTCTCCATTCATGGACATGAGGATGACAAGGATGATACATGCACCACCACACACACACACACACGAACACACACACGAGCACACACAGTCACACTTCTGATATGAATTATGGCCATCATGAATTCTACGTCGTTGCTGAGCGCTAAGCCTTGAAAAAGAGAGACTTCTTAAAGACTGAGAGGAGAAGGCGAGCACACAGAAGCTGCAGATGCAATTCCCAGAACAAAGAGTGCACTCGGGGAAAAAAGACTGCAGGAAGCAAACTCAACGAGGCAGGACTCCACACCAAAACCAGTACAATCCACCAGAAGTTCAGAGGAGCACAAACCGGGCACTGAAAACCGTGAAGGAAGGGTAGAAAAGCAACAGAACAAAAATACAACAACAACAACCACAACCAGGGACGAGGACTATCGCTGCAGCTCTTGGCAACAAATTACAAACCAGAGAAACACCACCCACAAGCTGAAAAACCATACAAGCAACCCTTTACACAATGTGAGTGACAAAGCATGAAACAAAGCAGAACTTGTCTGTGCGCCTATGGGACATTCCCAGTTTTATTTTGACAAGTTCTACATTGTACATCACGTTCACTCTCACTGTGTCCAGCTCACTGACCATCAAACCAGGAGTTCAAGGTTAGCAATAGGAAGCTAAATTGCAGAAGGTGACAAGAGTAGTTCATTTTATCTTGTATTTGTTCAAATAAAGTGAAACCCCGCAGTTGCAACTGCAACTATTATTGGTTTCAAGAAAATAACAATTTCACAGTTATATGCAGGTTTAAAGTAGCAGCTCCATATTTTGGGAAATACACTTATTTGCTTTTTTGTCGAGCTGGATGAGAAGATTGACACCATTCGTACTTGTACGCTAAATGTGAAGCTAAAGCCAGGAGACATTAGCATAGCCTAGCATAAAGACTTGACGTATGGGGAAACAGCTAGCCTGGCTATGCTCCAGGTAACAAAATTTGCCTACCGGCACATCTAAAGCTCACTGTTTGTTTGTTAATCTGTACCTTTGGACAGAGCCAGGCTAGCTGTTTCCCCTTACATCAAGTTTTTATGCTAAGCTAAGCTAAGCTAACTGTCTCCTGGCTGTAACTTCATATTTAACGAACAAATAAGAGAGTGGTATTGATCTTCTCAGCAACTCTCAGCAAGTAAGCACATAAGCATATTTCCCAAAATGTTGAACTATTTCTTAAATCAGCCACCTTCCCGCTGCACTAAATTTGGCTAAAATAAGTTAACTGAAACCTGTTTTATATGATACAAGATAAAGTAACTCATTTTTATCCAAATATAAAGAGTTGGAATAGTTTAGGTTGCAAATTCACTACCAGCTAATTACAGAAATATCAGTACTCAGCAAAGAGATTAGCGTTAGCTGCAAATATCAGGTAGAGCTTGACATCTGCCTGAACCCAATAAGACCCAACTTAACCCAGAGGATTTCAGTCAGGTTTGAGAGAATGTGTTCCAAAAAACTTGGGAATTGGTGACATATTGGGTGGTGATTTGCCTTGTAAAAAAGAAAGCCTTTCTCCTTTTATTGAACTTTCGGGTTTGGGTCATAAGGGCATCAGATTTGAAGGCATAAGTCAAGCTCTAGGACGAAGCGGTTGGGGGTCCACAAAAGGGTACCTGTCATCTTCAGGGGAAGCATGTTGGATAAGAATCCTGGGACTTGCCGGACGTCTCCGGGGCAGGGAATGGGACAAAGATTTTCTATGTGTACACATATACAAAATATATCACCCATATGACCAAATCAGCAAGCCATTACAAAATCAGAGAGCCGTGCTATTTGTGCCTATGTGTGCATGAGTATCTTTGTGCCTGCCATGGCTACAAGTATTTCTGGCCCCTTGGGGGATGCGGAACAAGCAGTAAACACAACATTGACATACAATCACCTTATAAAGTTGGTATGGATTTACACATCCAGCCAACATGTGGCAACATTAGCTTTAATTTAGAATTGTGTTTCTGGCCACCCAACGAATAAAAGTATAATATTCATTTTAGCTCTGTTTCGGTGGTCTGTTTAAGCTCTGAGGGCAATAACTGGGTATCTAGGAATCTTCGAAAGTTACAATCTTCTCAGCATACCATTCCCTTTTGTGTTTTCTAGAGCCAGAAAAAATCAACAATGTCCCGACAGTCGCATGTAGATTTGTTGCCGGAGAAGAACACCAACAATAAACCTACATGTGACTTCCAGGATGAATATACCCTCCCTCATCTTTTAAAGTGTAGTCACACAACCAAGGTATTCGCGGCCAGTATGGACACGATGAATGATCACAGCGACCCACAACTCTTTCAACATACATGTGTCATGCGAGTATTGTGAGGAAATAGGCTTGAATACTTCAAACGTGTTCTTCAAGGTATTTTGATTATACTGTCGGTGATGGTTGACCCGAGAAAGCAGCATTGGCTTCAAGAATCTCTTTGGAACAAGCAGGACATCTGCTCTCACAATTCAGTCTTTATAAACAGACCTTGGCGATATTTGAAAGGCTGTGCTGGTATTGCAAAGAGTGAAGCTAAGAAATGAGGCTTGGTGAGTGGTTGAAGGATCAATTCTATGGAAGACTGGAATGTGTGAAGCTTATAGGGGGAAATAGGCTGGTTGGACGAGTGATTAATGCTTTGATACAGTAATGAAGGTAAGGTGGCAAGGTTTACAAGAAGTGGTGCACCAATTCTGTTGTCAGGGTGCACTTAAACTTTGATGCGTCGATGAGTGTGTCTAGATAGTGAAACTTCAATGGTATGAAATTTGGCTATTTTTTTTCTCGAATTAAGCAATTGTAACATGAAACAAATGCAAGTATTACTATGGTAGGTTTTGTTTTACCTTTAGTTGCACCTTCATAGACAACTTAAGGATTGAAACATGGGATCCGCTGGGTGGAACAGCAGATTGGAGGAGTAGAGTGGTGTACAACGATGGGGTCTGAGTGGAGTGAGGACGGGGAAGCTTAATCTTCAGCTAGTGTAGGACCATTTAGAAGGGAAAGAGCTACAAAGACCAGGAAAAGCAGGGGATAAGAGACTGGAGCACTACAGGAAGGGGTGGTAGGGACAGAGGCTGGTACCTTTCAGTCTCTGGTGAGGGGGCATGATTGTCTGGAGTCAGACAGTTGGCGCTAGCGCTCCTAACCCTGTCCAGAGAAGGCTGCAGATCACTAGAGGCACCACAGCACAACATGCCATCCAATGGAGGAGGAGGAGGAGGAGACAGGAGGAGAGGACAGAAACAAACACAAAGAGAAAAAACAATGGACAAACAGAAAAAAATGTTTTAAAAGAATGTCAGGTTAGATTCCCCAAATCATAATGCTAGACTCAGAACTAAACCATGACTGGCTGGCTGGCTGGCGTAAGGATGGGAGTGTCTCTAAGTTGTCATGGAGATGGGGTATGGTGGATTGCTCATTGCACTATTCTCCCAACCTGGCACGGCTTACCGGCTCGTATGTTTAAGCATTAATAATAATAATCATCTGTACACATGTATGTGTGTGTCTCTTACCTAACTGTCACCTCATCTGTGAACATTACAACGCGGTGTGTGATGGAGCAGCGCGTTGCCATGACCTTGCGCGATCCCACGACAGAGCTTATCTTTCGACATGCAGGCGGCGTGGAGCTAGTCACGAGATGAAAATGAAAAAAAAAGACAAAAAAAAAAAAAAGCATGCATTTGCAAAAAACGAAACAAAATAAAGGGAGGAAAGCTCAGACAGGAAACAGATCCGTGAAGCTCCTGCTGCTGTAGAAAATACTCACATAAAAGGACGTCCGCAGGCTCATGGAGATCACAAGCTTGTGTGTCTATAAATATGTACAGTTTGGCAGATATCCTAACTCTAATGTTGGAGCTTGTCAAGATTTACTACAATAAAAGTGAGTATGGGCTTCTCCAGAGGTTGAGAAAAATTCACACTGACAGCACAAAATGTGTAAAGGCCTCAGTGTGCTTCAAACGAATTGCTTGTCGAATTGTCTGACAGTTTGTTTTTCCCTTTCCGGCATCGGAAACTGGGGCTGCGTCCAACAATTTTCGTTACTTTCTGAAACAATCAAGCGCGTGTGCTTCACACAGCCATTGGCTAGGTGTGCGGAGGTGTGGAAGTAGGCAGAGTTTGAACGTCCCTCTCTCAAGGCATTCTTTGCACAAGTACTTATGTCGCTTTTTCGCGTGTTCCTTAAAAATCCTTTATTCTTCCTCCGAGAAGGGACTTCATCCCCATTTGCACAATTCACTGCGTCAAGACTACAAAGAACGGAGCGGATTTTTTGGGAGGAGCTATTTTGGACAGCCCCAGTTCGAAAAATAAAAGTCCTAAAAGTAATTCATTTTAGGTGACTCGCGGTTGGATGGGCATGAAACTGTCCCAGCTGAATCAATAGTACAAAAGATGCATTTGAAAACATGTGGTTCTTTGATAAAAAGTCGAATGTACAAGCCTGTGTACATAAAACTTTCAAGGTAGAAGCAAACTTCGACTCCCAAAGTGCATTTCAGAAAGAAACATCCAATCACCAAGCTTAAAATTGTGTTACATACTGCATACCGGCAACAGGGGCAGAAGCAAAAGATAAGACTATAATACAATCTGCAATTTAAATTAATTAAATTTTGGAGTTTTGGAGGAATACAGCGAATTTGCTCCAGCTCTGATTCGTTGCTCTGGCTGGATTCTACCTCCCTTCACTGTCTCAGAAATCAAGTTGAAACAATTAAAACTGCAGGTCGTCACACAAACCTATGGGATCGCTACATTATCTGGGAGAGTCCCGTGTTCTCACTTGTCAGTAACATTGAGGGTATTGTTTGGGAGAAGACTCTGAAACAGGAATACAGAATGTTCGCTGGAAGCACACTGAAACATTGACTGTAGACTTACCTGTTTGTGTGTTTGTGGATGCCGTTGAACAAAAGTGGCATCTTAGGTGGCAGTGTGTTATTGTGCCTAGTAGATCTCCTGATGTTAGCGTGCATGCAGCGGACGGAAGCAGGGAAATGGGAGGAGTGGGTGGAAGAGGAGAAACAAACAAACAAAAAAAGAACAAGTGTGTGGGACCGTTTGCACAACAGACAAAGTTTTGTAGGTCAAAAAGGTTATCCAGTGATTTTGTGTACTATGTGTGTTAATATTCTTATTTGAAGAGGTTTTGGCTCAGCATCTGATTTATTCCATTTTTGACATCAAAACGTTTACTTATACTAGCGGAGCACAGTAAGTTTCACGTTTCAGGACTGTCAGTTATTTCTTCATATTGTCGTCTGACATGTGTCCAAACAGTGCATTCCTTGCAAAAAAAAAAAAATCACTGGCTAAGCTTGTAGGCTTTTGCACCGTAAGAGAGTGGAACTACAGCTCACAAGCATCAAAAGCCGGCTCTCATCTCTAGTGCCGCGCTTAACCCCCCCCCCTCAAACACATCTGTGTGTATGGAAAGTACACAAATAGTTGGTGTTACCAGCTTGAAATGTCTCTGTCAGAGAGGTATGGCGGATGGAGTTGAGGAGACATACAGATGTGTTCTCCAGCTTGCAACTTACCTCTTTTGTTGCGTGCTCAAAGTAGCAATCTAAAGACCCGTGTGGAGGCAACTACAGCACATGTGATGCGCAAACGCTAAATGACAGTGAAAGTCTGATATCTCAAACTCTATCAGGATATGGGAACAGAGTGCAAGAGACAAGACCCCTGAATCATTTTAATCAGGAGGCAGAATTGGCACATGTTCACTGGTTTGGATTTCTTCAAGAGGGACAGGACCTTTCACAAACACAGTAGTTGAACAAACATTTTTTTTTTTTGTTGACTCTAGCCCTGCCCTGGTTGTAGAATAGCAGCATGCTAAGAATGAAGCGCAGTCTGAATGCAAGCATGGTCCCGCAGTGTCCTCTTGTGGATCTGAGGGAGCAGTACAACTAACCTACCAGCTCTTTGGCTTCCTCTCCTCAGTCTGATCTCCCGCACATTTAATTTACCCCTTATAACACTTCTTAATTATTTTAAAATGACAGTAAACACCTCCACTTTCTTATCCCACCTGCAACTTTCCTGGCTGTCGGCATTACCCAAAACTATGTGGGGAAATTGACAATTCATTATTAACAAGTATTGTGTGCGTGTGTGTGTATCCAAGTGCTGATTTATCTTATCTCCTCTGTGCCGTAGAGCTCCTCTGTTGTCTAAAAACTATTAAAAAGACATCAGTGAGCCACACTGTTGCACTGGGTGACATGTTCCTTCATCACCATGAACACACACTGTAGTTTACTTTGACTCAATCCCACATACACCGTCCTGCTGCCGCAAATACTCACTAGAGCACCAAATGTGTATGAATCCACAGCGGAAAGTAGTCCCCGACAAATGTACTTTTTACTCCAAAGTTACTACTTTTTTTTTTTTTTTTTTAATTAAAACTACCTATTCCTGATCAGAATTACTTTTCAGTAGAAACAAACGGGCTTGGGGTTGAGAGCCACAGAGAGGGCAGGGAAGTCGAAAAGTGTTGCGAGGCGGACGACGTTGTTGGTATTTGTGGTATCTTCATGGGATTTGCCGACAATAACAAAACTATAAACTATCGCCAGCCTCGTCTTTTCAGTCCACCCCACAATTTTATTCCTACTTATGTGTGTTTTGACTTTTTTCTTTTGCAATATATTGCAAAGACCATTATGTAACTATTACTTCCTGTATACATTTCAAATGACACACAATTTACTTTTACAACACAGTAAAAGAGCCTAGATTTCAGTGGGATATTTCCTCACTCCTTTCTAAACAGTATTTTCAGTGAAGCATTAAACTTTTATTTTAAAGACAATCTGACAAAAATAAAAAAAAATGAAAAAAACACTACGCACATAAAACTACAACTGATCCAGAACTGAAATGTACAGAATAGGTTGTGATTGGCCAGTTTACCTGGTGTGGAGGCACTCAGCACTTTTGCCTCGCATTGACTGGTGGATCATGATGACCTCACTGTGGTTACCATGGGGATGGATGACACATGAGGAAATCAACAACAGTCAAAAAACCAGAAGAGCAGAGGGAGAAGAGGGTGAATAGGAAAGAGAAGCTGTCGCCGATTGCTATGCACACGACACGCGCACACAAACACACTCAGAAATGCCTCCCATTTTTGCAAGCAAACCCCGTTTTATCTAAACGCTGCTCTAAAGTCCCTTCATACAATATGGCAATCAGCGGATAGCTACTGCACCGCACTGGGGTCGAGGCCCAAAGAAAAGGGAGCCATGAAAAGGGGGAAATTCGGTGAAAGAAAGGGCAGAAAAACTAAATCAGGAAGTACTTAAAAAAAAAAAAAAAATGATAATGGCAAACAAAAGAACTAGAACCTGTCTGACAAAATAAAGTTTTTGCAAATCTCACGACAGACATCCACACTTACAGGCAGTCGCACAGTTCTGCACAATAAATCTGCTGCCTCATACCAACTGCGCACACAGAACAGATAAGCGGTCGATGCCACACATACAAAAATAAATAAATAAAAAAGCAGACATTAAAGAGAATCATTCGTCTTTTCTTTTTTTTTTTTTCCAACTCTGACGACTAATAGATAGGTATCACGACAACACACACCTGTCATCCAGGTACTCCTTCTCCTGGTGGCGGCCTCTGCCGGCGTCGTAGTGGCGGGTCGGAGAACGAGAACGACGAGTGTGAGGAAGCTCATCATCCAGACTCCTTAAAAGGAAAAAGGGAAGGAAGGAAGGAAGGGAAGGAAGACTTGTGTCAGGTTAGTGGTCAGGCGGTATTGCAGCAGAGTCTTGGCGTGGCTCATTTGGCTCGGCCAGTAAAAGCAGAGCTGGCAGCACTGCGTGTTCTGCATCGGACAGACATTTCATTAGAAGATGGACTTTGTTCGCCGGCTTCCAGCACACTCCCTCATTCCTCCTCTCTCCCTCTACCATGTTGCTTTTACCTCTTACAAGTGTCAGTGTCTTCTCACCCGGCTGATATTGGGCCTTTATTAGCACCATCAGACATCCGGCTGTGCCGCCCACCAGCTAGTGACTCTACATCGTGTATGCCCTTCCATCTCAATCCTTACAGATACCTGTGTCACAGGAGTGTGCTACAGTGGGGGTCCAAAGCAATGTATTGAGTCATATTTTGACTATGACTGTAAAGCTGACCTGTGGTCACTCCACTGTCCATGAAGGGTTTTTTCAAGCTTACATGGGGCGAGTGTTTCATACTCAAAAGATTTGGGTGCATCCCTTTGTACCCCCAGTCCTGTTTTTCCTCAAACTGCTTGATGTCTCACAATACGTCATAGTAAAATAGTGCAACTGGCGCCGGCATACGTCGCTCTTTAAAGCAAAGCCTTGTCTCATCCCTTAACCCTCACCTCTGGGCGGGAACGTTGGGTGGCCGCGACCGGATTCGTCCCTGCTCCTCGCGGTGCGGGGAGACCGAGCGGGAACGTATGTGATGGGCGGGCGTCCTCTGCTGCTCCGGCACCTCCAGGGTCGACGTGGGCTCCCGCTGCCTCTCCCTGCCACGCCCATCCGCTGCTGGGCGGGAATGGCCGCGCACGTGCATGCACATGTAAAGACACACTCGTGAGCAAATGTGGATGAGTGCTCAGAAATGAATGGAAATGTGTCAAATGTCTAGAGAGTCTTCAGTAGTTGTCGGTGTCGGCCTTGACAGCCCTGCTCCACAGTGAACAACCTCTGCAATTACACATTAGCTTAAGCAAAACTGCAGAATAAAGTGGTTAAAGTTACATTCCCTGAGATCTTAATGAAATCAAACCCACTTTTTGATCCTATTTATGGTAGCAATGGTCATTGAATGTATTTCCATTCAGTAACTATCTCTCCCTATAGCAGTTTTTATTGGTAATGGCGGAGTCCGCCATGCCCTCGGTGGGTTTGGATGGCCTAGAGATCATGCTAATGGCTTAATATCACACAACATGTAAGCCTGGTACGTCACATAGTATTAGCACAATGTTTACTTTTCTTAACATAGTGTACATGCTAATATCTTAGCATGGAGCCCGATACCACAGAACACAACAGGACAGCCTGTCTCAAGGATGCAGACTATTCAAAGATTAGCCTAATAATAGAACTGCAGCTGGCTATTTTTCATTACTGTGTCCTGTATTTTTTTTTATGTGTGGTAGAAAAACTTCCTTTTGGTGGTGCGGCGGAACTATCTCTGAAGATAAAAACACAGTATAAATAGGGGGACTGATCAGCCTTGAAGGGATCTGTGGGACTGTGTCAGGCTTTGTTGTGGTCCCAAGGTCGCTGGTTTCGTCTCCAAGAGAAGAGCGCCTCAAAGCTCACAGTGGGCCCATTGGTTTCGCTTTGGAGAGTCCAAGGTTTTTCATTTATTCCTTCCGTGCATGGAAATTAAAACTAAAAGTTGGTCAGAGTAATGTGGTGCATTTTTCCATTCCGTCTGTCTCCCTTTTTCACTTAGCTACCCATTAACAAGCAACACATGGCAGGGTTCGACTGATATTTTTCGATGGAAGGTCAGTGTCTCCGTTATATACATTTCGCTTGAGCAGGCCATTACACAAAAAAAAAAAACGGGAGCGAGAGAGATGCGCTGTCGGCCCACTTTGATAGTGCAGCAGCCCACATCCTCCTCCTCAAGACCCGCAACACCAGTTGAGGATCTAGTGACGGTTGGATTGGGTTTGGCTAGCTGGCCATTTGGCTTAAACAGGTGTTGAAAGTGTTGAAAGTTTCCAAAAGTCTCATTGCTATGCATGAACGGTTATGATTATTGACATGCTAGTGCTTAGCATAAACAAATTAGAGACTAACCAAGGCACAAGAAAGATTGAAGGTGACACTCTGAGCTGATACTCAGTATTGTTGGATGAGGCTAATTCATTGTCAGAAACAAATTATATAATTAAATGAAATATTTAGTGTTTCCACCAGAACTGTAGCTGTCAGGGTACAACGTGCCTGAGAGACCCAACAGACCTTCACTCTGAGGCTAGAAATTTCTTTTGTTTTGTGATCAAAACGACAATTAATTCAGATTTTACAATTTAGATTATCCTAAGGGCGTATCATCTGAGAAATATGTAATCAGTCAACCGGATTCTAGTCTATATACCAGTCCAACCCTAGCATACAGAGACAAACACCCAGACACAGACATCTACAGCGTTACACTACACCAACACACACACACAAACAAAAAGCGCTTTCGACACACGTCGTTTATCTTTTAGTTTGCCAGTGGTTCGGAAGTTAACTCATATCGGAGCTCCTCCGAGGCAGAGCGATGCCAACATGTAGTCTGTGACGTGACAGCGCTTCCCGTGCACGTGATTTATTAGTGGTGGCCTGTCTTACGGTCGGATCTATTGTTATCTGTGTTTTCATATTCAACTTTGATTGTCCAATTACTACTTCATGTACTTTTCCGAGAGTGTAGTATCGGCAGATTAACAAAAAATTTGATGTCATATGAAGACTTTAGGGTCATCATTAATAACATTTCAATACAATAAAACAATTTTCCAAATGCCGTCCTTTAGTTTCTGTCAGCCGGCGTAACCTGTGCTTACCAGCAAAAGGGCTGCTTGCCGCGTATGGAGTACATTTAGGCACAAAATTAAGCAATGCGTTTCGGTGCAAAACGCATTCCATACATAAAAATGAAAAGCGATCCCTTTTTGATTTTGCTGCTAACGAATGCAAACACATGTTCCAACACAAGCACCGCCCCCCCCTCAAAAAAAAAAAAAAAAACAACCACCACAAATAAAAAACACAGTTTGTTGGGAAACACTGCATGTAATACTAAGAAACGATCCCCACCCACCTTTAGACATTACTGCTGTACCCTCATCAAATTCAGGCTCTGTTACACGCTGAGAACCTAAACAGTCATAGACACAAACACACAGATGTGTATATACACCACACACACACACACACACATATATATATATATATATATATCTATATGCATGCACGTATCCAGGCACAGACGAAGCATCAGGGGAGGGTCGCAAAAAGGTTTCCATGTTACATGTTCCTACCTCGCTCAGTGATAGTAAACCACACGCAATCCTTTCTCTCTTATACGGTGATGCATGCACGCGCACTCACACACACGATATGTAAGAGCTCACGCATGAATATATATGCAACCGACAATAATGCACAGAATCAGACTTACGCTGCAGCTTCTTGCCGGGGGCGTCCGCGTGTCGCCGGGGCAGGTACGGGGAGGGTCGGGGCAGCGGTATGGATGAGACATCATGGGTTTGGAGTGGATACCAGTGGGGCTTGTCGTCCAGTAAGGCCGTCTCCAGCTCTATCAGGATCTGCTCGAGTCATAACCCACATAGCGATTAAATGTTTCCACTGGAGGATCTTTTTTTTGTTTGTTTGTTTGTTTGTTGCATCATTGTAGATGAAGAGGAAGGATCATAGAAACAAACCAAGCTTTGTCTCGCCTACAGTGATCAGATACTTCGGCTTACAGGCCGTCAGGAGCCGTGCAAGGGAGGCGCTGCCCCTTGGGGAGTTCGGGTTTTATAACTGAACTGTGACCAGGGCACACGCTTTTTTGACTTGTATGAAATGATGAACAACGGCACTGACGCGAGTCCTACAGGTAAAACAGTTGTGTGAGTTGTAGGCGTTTCATGTTCCCTTTCTCTTAAGTCCGTGTTACATGAAGTGTAACAGCCCATCATGCCAGGGATGGTTGTCTAACTTACACTTGTTGCTGACATGGCGGGTGTGTGTGTGTGTGTGTGATGTACTACTGTGTGTAATTGACTGCAGATGAAAATCAGCTGACAAGATGTTGACAAGATGTAAGAAGCTATGTGGTGATTTGCAGACAATAATACAGTGCTAGAAACTGAAAAGGAGAGGAGCCTCCATTGTGTGTATGTGTGTGTGTGTGTGTGTGTGTGTGTGTGTGGTACCTCTCCCATAAAGGCGCTGTCCTCCTCTGGTGACTTGGGTTGGTCCCATATGGTCAGCTCCAGCATGTGGTTGCGGAAATCCCTGCGATGGACGTGAGTGTAGACGAACGTCTGGTTCCACTTGGGCTCGCAGGTCTTCTTCGCGGTTTTTGTCCTGCGTTTGCTCTTATCGCTGTGTTTAAACGACACACACACACACACACTCAGCCAAACAAGTTCCCTTTTCGGCGGACTCGCGTTTATTAGTTAGTCTTACGGTTAAACAAAAAGAACACCCCAAACTGTCAGTGTTTTACACCACATGTTAAGTTAATTTAAGGTCTATATTTCATTGCCAAGTTTCTAAGTATCAGCTTATGGAGTAGTGGATAACTTGGATTTTATGGCTCCGATCATCAGTAAAAGTATGGCAGCAAGCATTATATCCAGGCTCCAGAAACCTGTTGGTGATGTCAAAGATGGTGCATTTGAGTAGTTTTTAGACCATCTAGACTGCATTTCAGTGCAATGTGCATCTGTGGTGAAGGGGCGTCTGGTATACCTGCGGTCAGGGAGGAAGTACATTTTGACGTAGGGGCTCCTGGGCCGCCCGTCAGGCCGAAGAGGAAGCTCTGCAGCCTGCAGCACGTTGACTATTAGCTGATGACCCACTTTGTCATACCACAGCTTCACCTGGGTGGGAAGCAAACACAAATAAATCCGACGCAGCGTCTCAATTTCAACACATCAGCAGCCCCACACACTCAAAGTGCACACACTCACTGAGAGTTGCCCTGGCATTAACTGCGGAGCATCCTGGAGCATCCCGGGACTGGAGGGAGACAGGACATTTAAGGACGGTCTCTCCATCTTCTGGGACTCAAAAGAACTGGAACCTGCTATGAAGACAAAAGAAGCAAAAAAAAAGAGGGAGAAAAATGCGAGAAAATGAGTGGGGTTCGTCAAGAGTGAAGACATAATCTGGTCCAACTCTAAAACAAAAGGTGTCTTCATATCTGCGTAACATCCAGCAATGAGAGTTCCTTCCCCTGGAAAACTTTGCATAGAAAGAGCACAGGACATTCCACAGCTAACCTGTCAGGATGACAAATTACCACGCTTCTGTCCTACTTTGAGTCCGATGGGCTTTTGTTTGGACGTATTCGGGGCCTCATATACCTTTATAAAATGGTCTTATGGTCGAGCATCATATTAACTACTGACTAATGAAGAAACCCACTTCCTCAATCTTGAAATACATCACAGACCAGCAAAGTTAGCAATTAGCTGCCTTACTGGTTAACGCCACGAGGCATTACTAGTCGACAATCCAGTGTCTCATCAAACACAAACAGGGAGAGGTACGATATGCCAGAATTTGTGAGCCAGCTTTGAAAACAGCAACTACAAGCAACGGCCGCTCTTGCATTCAAAGACATCGTCAACTGCGCGTTTAGATGAGAATGAGAACGCAGTGATGATGTAGAGTGGGTTGCCAGATATGGACAGTGACCACAGGTTTTAGCATAGGTTCTGTTCGGTCACGATGGGACAAAAAAAACAACAACTGGCAACCTCGCAGTGACACCAAGGCTTCAGGAGGACACTGTGTTACACCCCAAGAGTTCTTACATTTCTGTTTTTGGGCTGATTGCACAAATGGGACACAATGTGATAATTAGTGCTTCAGGCTGGATGTTTTCTTCCTGTTTCCAGTCTTGATGCTAAGCTAGGCTAATCGCCTCCCGGCTCCAGCTCCGTGGTTAACACACAGACATATATATTTGCGTTCCCGAAAAGGAAGCCAACAAATATTGAACAAATATTTCACATAAATTTGAAGTGAATTTGTCAAACTTACGATCAGACCTCCCTTTCTATTTAAGTATTTTCATGAATCAAACATGTAAGTTATCCTAAAATGGCGTTTATATACAAAACGAAACAAACCATGTACTGTCCAAAAATTCATTGGAAACATTCCCACAATTTGCCCCCCCCCCCAAAAAGAAAAATAAGTGTATGTATACGACAGATAATCAGCCAGACAGAGATACAGACAGACATACAAATACAGCTCCAACATCCCACAGGAGATACCTACTAGATTCTAATGGAGGGTGGGACGTGTCGGGGATTCTTGGGATATCACTGGAAAAGAAGCAGCAAAGACCATGTCAGTCACTCTTACACTGGCATTCAACTGGATTAAACAAAGTTAGTAAGTGTTGTTGATGCACAGGCATACATGCATGTAAATGTAGTAGTAGTTTACTGGAAGAAAGTAGCACTGTCATTTGCCAAAAGTTTTTTTTTTTGTTGGCGATTGAAATATCATCACGTGGTTAAAAACATGGAGAAGCAAAGGGTAGATGTGAGTAGAGCCGAGATCTTCTCATGACTGCAGTGTTTCCCAGACTCGTTGAGACATTTTAGTCTGGCCAATGATCATCTGAAATATTAATGGATGGGAACCAGTAGCTCAATTCTGTCCACACCGCCATCTTTTCTTATCCATCACCACCACTACAATCAAGGATCCCACGGGAAACCAGAATCCACTGCGCCAGCTTTGCGTGAAAAAAGCATGGTCATCTGCGTAACACTTATCAGCTTCATTTGTCATTTTAAATTCAAATATGCAGCCCCGAATTTTTGTTAGTGTTTGTTTGGTAGCACACAAGGAGGTAGTATTTTGAATTATTTAGTCCCCTACGGGGCAACAAACATATTACATATTACTACAATATTCTATTTAAAGGAAATGTACATTTATCCACTTTATTTCTGAGTTAGATAAGAAGATGGATAACACTCGCATGTCTATGCTTTAAATGCAGTTGGAGTCGAGATGTGGTTAGCCTAGCTTGGCACAAAGACTGGACGCAGCAAGGCCAATCGCCTCCCAGCTCCAGTGCTGTTCTTTACATGAAAAATATGAGCCTGATATCCTTCTTCTCGTTTCACACTCAGAAAGAAAGCAAATAAGCATATCTCCTAAAACCTTTAAGTTTTTTAAAGTTTTTATATTTGAGCTTCTGATTTGAAATACAAATGTTAAACTGATAAGTGTTTCATGGACCCTAGGTTGCCCTTGAGTCCAAAATCAAAACTTGAAAACATGTAAATGAAATAAAATAAATATTGCTTGCTTTATGAATCCCTTAGTCCCAACTTTCAAACCAAGTAAAAAGAAATAAGCATTTCTTATTTGACACTGTAAGTGCCGGATTTCACTTAGGGATCCTCAGACTTTACCAGGAATGGAAAAGAGTAATTCCAGACGCTGCACAAACAGTTAAAAAAAAAGCTTGCAAAAGCAATGCTACATTGATGGACATTTCCCATTGGCCATTTTGCATCCCTTCAAGTGAACCATTTAGTTGGAAACGACAAATTGCAGCTATTTTCACAAAAGCCAATATTTGCATCAACTGGCATCCCTATTAAATAGGATTCAGTTCAGTGCATTTAGGGATGCAAAATGGCACCAGCAAAACCAAAATTGTTTCCATAAGCGTGAGAGGATTAAGGGGTCCTAATAAAATGGGCAAATTACTTACTGATATTTTCTATACACCCTTCGCGAGTGTTTGGAGAGAAATTAATACATTCAACTTTCTTTTCCCGTCAAAGTGCAAATGAGGTTAAATCTTAAGAAAAGCTGCAAGAGCTTGAATACACAGTGAGCATTTTACTGTGAAATATGTCTAATATAAACCCAATACAATGGGCTTGTCCTACTCACAACAATAATATATCAAAAATATTAAACAACTTGTACCGTACATTTGTCACTCAGCGTTCTATGTGAGGTTACTCGGACTGAAATAAAAGCAATAACAACTTCTTTTTATGAGGATCATCCTGAAAGTTATCAAGCAGACCTAGACCCTAGAATTCAGAAAGATTCTGTGTACGGTCAGATAAAAGTAAAGTGCAGTTTGACCAAGTATGTGACAAAAAAATGAGTCGATTATTGTATTTAACTATATGTAAATGTGCACATTAGAATTTAGACTTGGGCCAAAACTCTCCCACGTCCTGTGTGACATTCCTGTGTCAGATATGTAAATGATGACACCTCATCCTAAGTTCCTTATCATTTTCCTTGGAAGTGTTTCGTACTGTACAATTTGTTACTTATTATAGGCGAATACAGAAATAGAGACAATGTTCAATTGGTACACTTTCCGATTAATTCATTCCAATTAATTGCGAGCAAAACCTGGACAACTAAACAGGAAAGCATCCAATTAAACATGTGTAGAGAATAAAGTCTCAATGAGAAAATGATGCTGAACGAATATTTACTGGAATTTAAACGGAGCAAGGACATTTTTTTTTTCACTTTCCATGTGATTACTGCAGAACCAAATTACAGACCAAATTATAGTTCTTTCATGGAAACCTCCAAGGAAATTATCAGGATTTTATTTGGAAATTGCAGACCTGTAAAATAAAGTGCAAACTATTTCAGGATACAGAACATCTGCTCTTGAAGTAGAGTGAGAAAAGTTCGAATGGGTCTCACTACTATAGCGTAAAAAAGAAAAAATGCCGCTCACTTAACTTAACTAGATGCATAATTTCTCTGTTGATCCTCCGAACACACAAATTAGATTCATTCTACAGTATCTTTTCTTTAGTTTTAACAAATGATCATGAATAGCAATGAATATTCTACAGTAATGTGTGACATTGAGACATTTAAACAAATGGCAGAAGATAAATTCAGTCAGTTAAGGTATGAGGCAGTTGATCTGCATATATAGATACTTCCTGTCTGCGTGGAATTATGAAATACTTACTAATACGGTCTACTCCACCACTTACTTCAACTTAATGTCTATTTTATTCAATTTAAAGCAGCTCTATGAGCTAAGAAAGACTACATCTGCAGAATTTCTCAAAAGAATCAATCAATATAACCGAAACTAAGAAGCTGAATTTCCATTTATAGATGAGAGGCACTTTAGAGAACATAGCAGCTGACTCGTCTGACTCAGATAAACGCATTTTATGGTTTTTAAAAAAAAGGATACGAGCACGCCTCAAAATGACGCATTCAAAATTTCAAATCAGCCGGCTGGCTTGGTTCGGCTTTAACGAGGCATCAACCGAAAAAAAACGCAGCCACGTCTCGCCTTTTATGGCGCTTGCAGTCGATTTTATTTGGTCAGTAACAATTCACCCTTCCTAGAAATAAACTCAAGTGCTTTTTTTTTTTTTTTTTTAAAGGGGACGTGTGAGACGAAATAGAAATCTCCTGTTCCAAAACTTGGCAACCGCTGCTCCAGGTAATGGCTGGCTATTTTCTTTTTTATATATATATATATATATATATATATATATTTTGAATGCAGTCACACAGTCGCGGCCAGAATACAAATAAACGTCCCTGTGTCCTGTCTTATCTGAGGTCAGCCAACTCTGAGTCAATGCCTCAGTCAACACTGCCTGGCTAGATGAGGAAGATGACCTTTTGACTGGGGACTGGCTTCTAAGTTAAGGGGTTGCATTTTTTCGTATCAAAATATGTCACTGACAGGTGCACTGGGTGTGTTTTATTCCTGACTTACCCAATAGGTCTGGATACCACCAGCTCCACTTGAGGCTCAGCTTGAGACTCCAGGATGATGTTGTAAACTTCCTTCATGGTCGCCCCCGGCAACAGCTTCCCGTTCCACTGCAAAACCTCATCCCCTGAAATCAAGACGTGCATACGCATTTCCAACGGATCGCGAGTGCGTTTTTTAATGTGAGCGACATTTCATATATTCACCAAGTTGGGTGTGAGGGACGGGTTTGAGCCGGGGGGGTCAGCAGGTTTTTAAAAGGACGAATTTAAGGATAATGCGTACGAAAAGGATTTATTCTATTTTTTTTTTCTCGTTTTCTCAGTAAACCCCATGGAAAGACCAAAACCGACAATGGTGTTAGACCACTTCTAAATACTTTTTTTCAAAACAGATATCTAATTTCAATTTTAAAAAGGTTCAGTCGTTTCCTTAAAAACAGCTGGTCACTGTAGTTTTTTGCAAACATTACTCAAACAGGAAGAAATGGTGCATTTGTTGGGGACTATTTTCAGCCGCGAATTGACACACGTTTGGTGCTCCAGTGAGAGTGTGAGCCGCAGCAGGGCGGTGCATGTGGCATTGAGTCAAAGTAAACTACAGCGTGTGTGTGTTCATGGTGATGAAGGCACATGAAGTGCAACAGTGTGGCTCGTACTTGTCAGTAGATTCAATTAACTCGTGATTTTGGCCTTTTTTGTGAGATTTGCAGACATTTTTGAAAGTTGCCAGCCTCATACTTACTTTAAGTGCATTTTTTGTAAGATCATTGTCGAGACAAAAACAGTACAATTACGTCAAAACTGAATGAAGCCTATTAAAAATATGAAACCATAAGCCACAAAAAAAAAAACACACCAGAAAAATGTCATTAGTATAACAGCTCTGCTTGATCGAAGAGTCAACATACAACAAACCTGGTGAAAAAAAACACGATTTCAGTCATTCAAGACATTGTGATGCTTTTAAAGGCCTTATGTTTGGATCGTGGACTTTTCCGGCCTTTGAACTGCAGTCCCAGAAATAGTGACACACACACGTGATGGTTTAGACTACCTGCTCTGAGATGTCCCACCACGTCGGCCAGGCTTCCCTTCTTGACTTTAGTGATGAAGGCACCTAATCTCCCTGACTCTGTTATTCTGCCTCCCACCACCTAGAGAGAGAGAGAGAGAGAGAGAGAGAGATATTAGTGTCATATCCGTCATATCAGGGCGGGGATTCTGCGCCTGAGAGCGCCCACTCTGACCTTTAACCCTAGCAGAGCTCCGGCTTCTTTAGGCATGGTGGCGCTCCTCTTGCTGAGGGTGATTCGCCCGATGAGATGGTCTCCCTCCTTGGACGGCTGCCAGGTCACAGGATGCTGCGACAGGAGACAGCAAGGGTTTGTGTACCGAAGACACACGCTGAAGAAATGATACTGAGAAACAATAACAGTTTAGAACGTTGCGATACTTCATATTCTGACGCTGATGGTTTGGCTGTGTTTCCCGACTGCCAGAATATTTACTGTTTTTGACAATAAGTTGCGATTGTAAACGTTTCCCTTTAAAATAGCCGTTACATACTGCATGCGTACGGATCGGAGGTGCACTGCATTTTAATTCCGTTAATGATGCGGCTGAGTGCATGTCTGCCTTCTTCAAGAGCCGGCGAGGAATGAGTGGCAGCTTAATGCGCCGTGGGTTCCTTCACGACACATGTAGCATTTACTTTGTGAAAGCCTTGCTGGTGTTAACATCCGGGATGTGGTAGGTGTTTTCCCTGCGAAAGGGAGGGGTCATGTGCTTTACATTAGTGGATTCTCGGGGAGATGTCGTGCGTGCATACTTGACATGCACACAAATGTTGACACGTCGGAACGCAAAGACCAAACTGCTGCGCGATCTGCAACCACTTTGTGCTGATATGAAAGCTTCCAAGCAGATTATGAAAAACATGAGGTACAAATAAAAAACAAAAACAGTGACTTACATGCCATACAGTGGGGTCATGTGGGTAGCACTCCCAGTCGCCTGCAAGAGAAAAGAGACCAGCTCAGATACTGTGGATGAAGCGGAGACGATGACCGTCTTCACATCCCCATCATACACTCACACACACACACACACACACACACACAAATACAGCAGAAACTGTATACACAGCACATACCAGCCTGAGTCCTCTCACACACAGCATACACAGCTCGGCCAAATTTGGGGGCTCTTCAGGAGGTATTTGTTTACAGTGGAGGGGGTTAAGTTTATTGAATATTCAGGCCTGGGCTAGAATTAGAAACGTATCACCGCAGTGGCAGGACTCAGCCTCAAAGTAGTCCGCCGAGGAAGCGACGATACCAAAGGACAGCTAAGCCTTTTAAAATGCTTTAGATCCCTCGCAGATACTTTGCAGATTAGATGCTGTGGACTCATGCAGTGTTGTGAGGCTAAATGAAAACTTTGGTAAATGAAGGTTTACCATATAGCAAAAAACAGGGGAGGAGAAAGGTGAGGCAAACCATAATATGTATCTGTTGCTTGATTCTAGCCATCGGTTGTGCTTTAAAAGAACCAAGTTAGCGCTAGCGTTAGCTGGTAAGTGGATTTTAAGACGCTACATATTTCTAAATGAGTTCCTATAATTCGGTAAATGGCACAGTTTCACTTCAGTTCAACAGGTGCTTGCGGTAACGATAAAGCTACGGCAGAAATGAACGTACGCGAACGCAATCGAATGATCGCTTTCGTTCAGCATCAACTGTTTGTCAGGGAGCTCCCAACAGCAGCTGGTGCATTTTCCTCATGTCGGGACACTTGAGACAATTACACAAAATATTTTCCGTGGTTCAGGCCCGTCTCCAGCCTTAGTCCAAAGACACAGCCTCCCACTGTACACATGGGCCGCGGGGTGGTGTTGAAATGTGTGCAGGACCTCGGCGACACTGTTATGACACAGAGTAAAACAGAGCCAAGCGTTCCTGGGAGCCAGGAGGCTATGAGGTTAACAAGTTGTGACAACTTATAGTGACATTATGTAATCTTAAAGCAAGCGCTCTGACGATAGACGGCCCAAGTTCTCAGTTTCATAGCTCAAGCGTGAGCGTAATTTTGTGCAGTGGGTGGGCCGCATGGGTGAGGCTATAGACTTGCAAGGTCTCTAGACTTACGAGGACCTGAATGAAGCAAAAAAAAACAAAGAAACAAGCTATCAAAGTCACTTAGAGATTAAAAAAATGGACACATTGATAACTGATGTGTTTTTAATTAAAACAACGAATGGAATTCAGTGTGAAATATAGCTTCTTTGAAACGTAATCCGTTTGGAGCTATCTTTATGTTCTTATTAAGGGAATATGAAAATGGAATATATGCACTTTGACTGCAGTAATATCAATTGGCCGTTAGCTAAACCCCACGGCCGAACAGCAACTTTTCAGACAGCTTATATAGTTTGGACTGTTCACATCAGTTACTCTTCATCCTGAAAGCATTTTTCTCCTGTAACCTTGAAAGTGAAACATACAGTTTGAAAATACGAAGTATGTAAGAATTAAATACGAAGTACGTAAGCTAAGCAGCCTTATGTTAGAACGAAGTAACAGTCTGATCGTCCTTTTTTTCTTTTATTTCCACGTGTTCTACATGGTCTTTCAGCATCGTATAATGAATGTAGCCATCAAGTGCATGTTTAAGACCCTTTTTGCAAGGTTCTTGTTTTACAACAACTTTGCTGGAAACACTAAAAAGGCAGCTGGAGTCAGAGGGAGCTAACTGTTAGCTGTCAGCTACTAGAGCGGATCAAGTCTGGTACTGTAGCAGCAGCCATCGGCTGGAAATGAGAAGCCGACTTTTATTCACTTCTGTTCAAACTGTTTCAAAAGTGACCACCACACACTTTGAGTGATAAATCTCCCTCCATTACTGTATCATTGTAAAGTGCATTTTCGGGCTCGAATGGAAAGCTTGACAGACAGAGCAACAGTAACTAAGGAGGGCTGGCATGATGAAGGGCCGATTCTTGGCTTACAAGATGAAATGTGAATTGCATGATTAGTGGTGGCTTTCCTAGAAAATCTATGGTGGAAAAAAATGTGAGTGGGACCTATAAAAAGGTTCACAGGCCAGAAAAGGCTGACGAACTCTGGGATAAGGAGTCAAAAGAGTGAAAGTTGTGAATCAAGGCGTGCAGGTAGTGTGTGTTTGTGTGTCGGAGGATACAGATAATAATAATAGGATCCACTGCGCTGTGACTTGCTGCATATTTGAGTGTGCGTGTGTGTTTTCCTGATCTGGCAATGATTTACATGCCTGGACGCTCCTCGGCTGCCAGCAACCACATCTCGACACTGACCTGGTCTCAGTCTCGAGCTAAAAAAGGAAGCAGCGTCTCGCTGCCACGCCGGTGTGTTTAGAACCCGGCCTGACAGAACACTCTCATCCCAAACCTCCACTTGATTGATGTCACAGCGCCTGGTCTGGGTCCCGGCTGGTGCTGCACGCTCCCCCCTTTTTCAACAGAACGCAACGCACTTCATAGACGGTTCAGCTTCCGGTGAAAGTGTGTCACGATTCAAGAAGAGCTTATTCGAGCTTCAGAAATTAACACTTGACTGAGCGCGTTTGTGGTAACGTTTAGATGCCATTATCAGTAAAACGCTAAAAACATGACAACATCGCTGACTGTGAGCATGTTCATGATTCACCTTGGGAGGTCTCGGCCCACTTGCATTCACTTCTCCACAGCGTTTGACTTCATCTCAGGTGCAGACGCAGATGGAGTTTGCACAGCCGTCAGGTGGAGTCCATGTCTCAGTGACTCCGCGATAGCTGTGCAAGCCCCGTCTGCCGATGAAGACGGTGAGATACGGCAGAAAACCGCGAGGAGAAAAAAAAAAAAAAGACGGTGACGTAACTTAGTCGCACGGAAGAAAACTTTTCCGGTCGCTGTTTTCCAAACGTTTGAAAATGCTACAACACTTCAATTCCACCTTATGACCAGGAAAAGAACATTGTGATTTAAGCTCTATAACTGCAGAGGACACGCTGTGTCTTTTCTCTCCAGTAGTATTCCCCAGGAGGCCACTTCCAGCAGTTTTGAAGTATATGTAGCATTGCAGCAAGCCTACAGTGGAACAGGGCTGGTAGTTCTTACCTGCTAAGAATTAAAGAACAGCAGAATATTACTCCGACCCTTGCTCGGCCAATCTATTTTTAGCTGTTTGTTTTTCTAGAACAGTCGGATACATAGCAGTGAGCCCGGGTGCCTCGGAACGAAGTGACATAACCCAGCTTGGACATGACAGTGGTGTGTTCTCCGGCTGGGGGGCATAGTGCAGCTATGCGGTGCCACACAAGGTCAACACCGGGATCAAGTGAGGTCAAACTGCCCCATCGCCGACACACCAACATGCACACACATGTATGCCCCCCCCACCCCCCCCCACACACACACACACACACACCGCCGACCCTCAGGGCCAAGCTGAAAACAATACAATATGACACATGGGAAAACATTCGGATACATAAACGGGCTCACACACACACACACACACACACACACACTCGTTAACATGCACGCTGGCACACTGCATGGCTGCTCACTTTGACATTCAGACCGGCGGCTCCGGCCCACTGCCATGCACTGCACACAAAAGTTGCAGGAGGTGCATTCCTAACATGCGAATGTTTTCAAGTAGTGTAATACTTTAGATTCTCAGAGACGCTTCAAGCAACAGGATGAATAAATAAAATAAAAAAAATTTTAAAAGCGAGAACACACAGCACCTTCCAGGTTATGTCAGAGCAGTCTTACCTGCGCTGATCACTGAGGCGTCGCCAGATTCACAAAAGTCTGAATGAAGACGGCACACTGACACTGAACAGCTCTCCCCACTTCTTACATTCACCTCCCATGACACAGTGCTCAAGTGGGAGTGTTCAAACACACACACACACACACACACACACCGAAAACGCAGTGCCTCATGCCTCCTACATTGAAGTAATGCAGCGAATAAAATGCATTATATCATCATTTCTTTAAACGAGCACTATCACTGCACAGTCCTGGTGGAGGAGGCTTGTGAATGGCTTCGCTTGCTTTATTGGTTTATCTAAAGGTCGAGATCTGTATATTCCACGTTAGAGAGATGTGTTTTTCATCCTAATGACCTAATCAGGCTGATTTTACTCAGTGTAGACACCGTGCTCCCGGGTAATGATAAAACAAAACTTAAATCGAGGCAACGGTTCCAATAACAGCTACTGTACTTCAGCTCTTTGACTGCCACTTGCTTTGCCGTCCGGTTTGAAGTTCAGCTATTTCTGTTCTGTCCTTTTTCACATTGTGCACTTTGTAGAATTACCATAGATACTGCAGGCGGCATCTCTGTGTTTTGTTTTTGTTGTTTTTTGGCTGTATGTTGAAATTGATCGGCAGAGCAGCCACGGCATTAGCCAAAAGTAGGCCGTTCAGTGTCTCATCCAGACGAGGTGGATTGTTATTGGTGGACCATGCGCCTTGTTTGTTTACCTCTGTGTCAAAAGCGTCCCTATGGCGGTTTCCATTCTGTAAACTTATATAGCTGTGACCTCGTTCCATACTGCATTCTAATTTTAGGCAGGTTTGGAGTCTGTTATGTATGAACGCTGGGAAAGAGACCATATTAAGTCAGCATGCAGACAAAAACAAAAAAAAAACGGCTTGTTTTTTGTGCGTTCGGTCGATGTACGCTGTTGTCCACTGCACGAGGGAAGTGAGAGGAGCTGCTCAAAGCTGCAAAAAAACAAAAAGAAAGAAATAATAAACTGCAGGTGGAGGAGGTGGAGGTGAGACGAATCTTGGAGAGCAAAAGAATAAGTGTTAAAAACATGTTGCTTTCTCTTTTGCGAACTTCAACTGACATTCAGAAGTCACAGTTTGCTTGATGTCTGTCTCTGCGCCAACGGTAACTAAGTATCTTCTATGAAAGTGGACGCAGTTCATTTCTATGAGCCCGACACTGACGGAGGAACCGATACAAGAGCACTTTGAGCGCTGGCTGCTGACATTAACTCCACCACGAGGACGGAATCGAGAAGCGTTTTACGGACAACTCGGGAGAGATTTTGGGTGGAGTGTGATGGCCCTGCAGCGAATCGTTAGAGCGAGGATATATGACGCGTGCGTCACGTGTAACGTCACTTTGACACGTGATCTGAGGGATATCAGCGGTTGTTCAGATTTTTACTGCTGACCTGTACTTGAAAGCACCTCCTCGGCCTAAGCAGTGAAAGAAAGTGCCATGAAGCAGTGGTGAGACGGATCAGTCCCTCAAATCTCCTCATAATCAAATTGCCTCCGACATCTCGTGATGGATGGACAAACAACTGAAGGAACAGACAGATGTCAATTCTTGCCACACCCGCCCTCGCTGAAATCAACCGCACTTTTTTTTCTCTCTCACCTCTCTCGCTGACACTTTCGATCTCAGCATCCTCACAGCTGCTGTACTCTGGCGTGGTCCCTCCCTCCTCCTCTGAACTGCTGACGCTGGTTTGCCTCTTCCCCCCGGCCCCCAGCCCTCGTTTGGACTTGTAGGGCCTCGGCGGCGGCGGGCGCAGCGATTCGGACTGGTCGGAGCTCAGCGAATCATTGCGCAGCATGCTCTCAGCCTTCTCCCGTTTGGTCCGTCTCACTACGGGCCCCTGGCCGGGGGCTGAGCCAGGGCCCAAACCGGGAGGCTCTCTGAGTTCAGGGGGAGGAGCTTGCTGAGCAAGGGTGTGTTCATGTGGCCCGCCAACCCCACCCACCGTCCTCTGACCAGGCCGCACGCCATCCCCGACCTCCCCTACTACGCCCATGCCACGACCCTGCATGGGAACAGGGTGGCCCCGGCCTCCAGGAGGGACCGGCCCTGCTTGGCGAGGTGGGGCACCGCTGTGGTCCATGT
Source organism: Enoplosus armatus (assembly GCF_043641665.1). NCBI lineage: Eukaryota > Metazoa > Chordata > Actinopteri > Centrarchiformes > Enoplosidae > Enoplosus > Enoplosus armatus. Next base: position 21,126,264 of record NC_092191.1, on the reverse strand, counting down.
GGTGGTAGCCCCCCTCTTCTGTCCGTCGTACTCCACCACCTCCTCCCACAGGATCATGCTCCAGAGAGCGTCCCTTTGTCAGCCGCCGGCTTTCCCTGCGCTCCCTGGACTCCCCCCGGAGGTCCCGGTCCATGGAGACCTGGGTCTGCAGTCTTGGCTGACCTGGCCGGCGCTCCCCCCGGCCAGCTCCTCCGCCTCCCCTTCCATTTCTCCTGGGGAGAAATCAATATGGAGATGGAGAGAGGCATAAAAGAATAGGTGAGAGTTGTTGACAGACAAGGTATTTCATTTCAGGCACATACATCAATGGACAGCACATGCATGGAGGATTGTTGGATACGCTCATGAAGCCAGGTTAGAGACTTTTCTAAGATGCCAGCTGGCTGTACGGAGGTGCTTTGGGTGCTAAATGCTACAAGGACAACATTAAAATGGTGATATTTAGCAGGTAGTGTCTACCATACTCACCATCTTATTTTAGCGTTTAGCGCAGAACACTCACATGGCTAAAAAGTGGCAATCACAAGCTCCCAAACTTGATTCAGCTAGTTTAGCTAACGTAGCTGAGTAAATGCTATCCGAGAGCCTCCACTGTATTTGACTGCTTTTAGCTTGCGCTTCCCTTGTAACGTAACTATTTACTCATATTAGCAAATAACCCTGGTGTGGTTTTGCATCTGTTTCCATGTCATTGTCCACATTAGTTTCCACTAATAGAAAGTCACGAGTGAAAAAGCATTCTACTATCCAGTGTTTTGGAACGGACTGCGTTCTTCCATTACAATCAGAACGGCACGGGAAGCAACGGCACCGACTCGCAGAGACATAATGCACCACTGTATAAAAGAAGCAAATGATGAATGCGGGAGATAATGCTCAATAATACAAATATTAACATATTTTTGCAAGGGCTGCTTTCTTTCTGGTGGCTGAGAGGACACACTTTAAAAAAGAGCGGGGGGGGGGGGGGGGGGGGGTCACAAACAGTTGTATAATCACGTCTTCCGTGGCTCTGGAGGAGCTTTCTAAAGTCTAATAACCCGGATGATGTCACAGTGATGTCATTGGGGTCATGTCATCTTGAGTTTGGGGACTACTGAAACTGGGACTGGGACGAAAAGACAATGAAGGTCATTTGCAATGTGGCTGTTGCCAAGCACACAAGCGACAAGTCATCTTAGGTACAGTGTATTTATGCTCTTCTTCTGATTAACCGTTGCTCTAAAGTGAGCGGTAAGTCTTCAAGCTGGTGGTCAGTGGGCATTCTTCAATTAAAGCTGGGGTAGGCAGTTTTGTTTTGGCATCATCGGGCCAAAAATACATAATAGGCTTTCAGTATGTTGTAATTCGAGTGGTCTGAGAGGAAACCGGACTTCTGCACCTCCTCGTGGCTCTGTTTTCAGGCTTCAGAAAATCTAGCCCGTGATGGGAGATTTTTTAAAAGGTGGATCATATGCTGTGGTCTTCACAGTCGCCACACCTCAAACCAATGGAACATCTATGGGAGGTCGTTGCTGAGTTAAGCCCTTTTCAGACCTCATTAGATAAATGTGATGGCAATTTTACATGTGAATTCCACTAGAGTTCCTACTAAATGTCTTTTCTGAGCTTGTGCACGGTTGAACATCAGGCAGCACAGTTTGCTATCTGATAAATGACGAAATTAGGGGATTCGCTGTGAGGTGAGGGAGCGACGCTCGCTCGTGGTCCTTAAGTAAGGCTTCAGTGGCAAAATACGTTTTTTTAAAATCCATCCGTGAGACAGAATGGACAGAAAAATGCTATCTCCTTCCTTCATATCGTTACTTTTCGACTAATCCGGCTCCCTCGCAAGTGTTCTAGCTCGTTCTGTAAATCTGGGGTAAAAAAAAAAAAAAAAAAGGCCGTAACAGACACCTATGTGTGGATGACAGAAAAAAAAAATCCATTACTTTAACAGCCAGCAATGTTACATATTCCATGTCGGAAAAGGGCTTTAGACAGCACTCTCACCAAATGAGGGAATATCTTTTGGAAGGATGCCACCCCTCCATTAGAGTTCCAGTGACACATCATGTTGGCTTTTCCTTTAATTTGTCACCCATCTGTATGGGTCTGCAGGTGGATAGGTATCAGCAATGTTGGCTTTGTTTTGCTGGGATAACAACACACTTCCTGTGTCAGATTAAGTGGTTGCACGTTATTGCATGAAAGGTCGCTAAACACATTTAGAGTATGATAGGGCGCAACACGTCTGCCCAATACGCTGCCTTCTACGTCATTGCTCCGGCTCACGTGTCTCGCGGTGGCTCGCTACGTGACCGAGCGTCGGTGCCGGGCGTGGTCCCCGGCGCGCCGGGCCGGTTGGGGTCTTGGATTGCGGCGGCGGAGCCCGGGGGCGCCTGGGAGCGAGACCGGAGCTTCTTGTCGCCGGGCGTTTGGCACACAGATGGCTCGCTGATGGCCGAACCCAGGCCAGCGAGTTTCCCGGCCGGGCCAGTGAACCACTCGCCCGGCTTGGTCAGGATCTCCTGCTGCTTCCGGCAGTTGTTACACACCCAGATCACCTGGGGGGGAAAAAAGAGGCAAGGGTAGAGATTATAATCACGGCTATATGACATGTCATCCTCAAGTTTTCATCATAAAGCTTTTGTACGAACTGTATATAATTATATATATAAAGAAACATATATAAAGAGCATTGGAAGAGTTTTTCTGAGGTGTTCAATGCAGCTGATATTAGCACCACAATAATGTGTCCCAACAGGAAGGAACTATTCTTTGCTGCAGCCTGTGAAAACCATCTCAGCCAAGTTCTTTGCCAAGCACTAATCTGAGGCCCGGCTTCAATCGCAGCGACTGTCAAACAGGAAATGGAACAATGCACTTCCTAAAGAGCTGCACTGCTGCCAACGAGTCGTCCAGAGAAAAAAAAAAAAAAAAAGGCTTTTATGGAAGCTTTTTAAGATCGCCATCATGGCAGTTATACCAGGGAGCAGCTTGGCTCCCTCTGTGGGCTGCTTCTGGCCTCCGAACGGAGCACACAAAGCCAACCGGATAATGAAAGGATGCTCGGGTCCGCTGCCAAAACAACATCTCCCGCCGTCTTCTCTTTCTGTTCGCCGCATCGCGCATATGAAACAGCGGCTATATATATATATATATATATATACGTCGGTGCTGCAGCTGAGAAGTGTCCAAAGTCGCATGGCTGCCGCCCTGATCTGCTCCATTCACGCCGCATGCCCTCATCCTCAATCTCTGAAGCCCTGCTTTTTAAAAGCTACACGTGTCCATTTCAGGATGTAAGACATACAGTATCTGGTGTCGACACATCCAGACAGTGACGACGAATTCAATTTTGCGCCTCCTTGAAAGTCGCACTCGACTTGCTATCAGTGGATGTCTTGCTCCCACAGAAACGTTTTCAGAATTTGTCAATACAATACCCATGTTTCAGTGCAGATACAACAACGCTTCTATTTTCGATACCTTACTTTGAAAGACTCTTGACATTTTTTTTTTCATAACTCCCTTTTTGTCCATTTAAGGAAACAAGCCAAACTTCTCTGACACTTATGCACATTTAGAGCGCGCTGGTTGGACACGCGCTTACAAAATACATCATGTGAACATTCGACTCGAAAATTTGTTAATGCTACCTTGACTTTTTTTTTTTTTTCTTTTTCATAAAATGTTTACATTTTCAATTTTGAAAGAACTAAACTTTTATATTCCTTATGTTTTTTGCATGTTTGATCTTCTTTATATTGCTCTCTTACTGAATTGCACCTTCACTGACCAAGTGATATTGGAAGCCACTGGAAGACATTGGAGAGGAGGAGGAGTGGTCATTTGCGAGGACGCACTCTATCAGTCAAGTCCAATCTTGGCGCCTTCAAACGCACACCAGCTGAAATGCATTTGAGAAACAAACGTGGCGCCCTGTGATGACCGTTCCTGCGCGCACATGGCCCGTCAACATCGCTGTCAGTTCATATCGACGAGGGATGTGGGTTACATCCTCGAAATAGATGCGAGGATTCATCCAGCGAGACAGAGCGGGGCATGAGGGCCTGCAGTGTGAACGCAGCCGTAGTCATAGCCGTGTGTTGACATCAGTGGCGGAATGAGAAAGGGGGAATGACAGGGGAAGTGAGGCTGGGCGGGAAGTAAAGAGACAGTGAGAGCGTGGAGGGAGGGAGGGGAGGTTCGAGTCAGTCCCTCTCCTCCAGCCACCAGGGTTCTCATTACTCCTGAACACTCCCCAATGACTCTTTAAAGAGAGCTAAAATAAAACACTCTGGCATCGGCCACCCCCCCACACCCCCCTTCTCTTCCTCTTACCCTCCCTCCCACTCTCCCTCTCTCTCTCACCCCCCTTTCCCTCCCATTTCTCCCTCCTCCAGATTGCTTTTGATTAAAGCTACAAAAGCCGAGGAGAAAACAGCTTTACACCAACGCAGCTATATTTATCCTGCCAAACACCCCAGCACCACCAGGGAGAGAGGGAAAACGTGTGCTCAAACACACACACACACACACACACACACACACACACGAACACACACACACACAGTAAAGAAAGCAAAACACTGCCTCATGTGGGACATTATAGCTTTGGTGAAAACATCCACCAATCTGTGATTTTCTGCAGCCAGACCGGCGAGGTGGACGGCTGCCAGATCGACACTGCGGAGACGGTCCACCCGTCCATACATTTGCAGGCAGTCACGCGGGACTTTCGACGCATATTTAAGGAACATCATCGTGGTTTTCTGCATTTAATCCCTGCATTTCATCCAACGGTGTAAGAGCTGCTCATGAACAGCGTTAACGAGGACGCGACAGAGAGCAAACAATTCAAACTACTGTGAGCAAGTTCTGGAAAAGTGTAATAAATACCATTGCTGACAGAAGAATTGCCCCACACAACCATGGACGTGTGTGTGCGCGCACAAGCTGTGGAGCGTAGCGGGGGCCGAAGCGACCAATTATTTCCTTTCGTCGTTTGGTTTATAAAATGGTGACAAACGCCCATCACGAGTTCCCAAAGTGACATTCATTCAAGTTTTGTGCGACCAGCAGTCCGAAATATTCCATTTACAGCGGCATGAGGCAACAAATCCCCACACTGGAGAAGCTGGAACCATCAGTCACGGGACTGTTTTCGCTTGACCCCAGTGACCCAACTGGCCAAAACTGATGCGGGAATATTTCAACTGTAAATGTAACCACCTCAACGTACTCAAGCACCCCTTCGAGGTACTCGCAGTTTGACCGGTCACAGCAGGGAAGGCACGGGTGTAAATGAAGCTGCTTCAGTGTCATGCAGCAGGACAGTAATTTAGTGTAGTGATTTGAGGTTACTTTTATGAGGTGCATTTGCTTAAGCAGAAATTACTGAAAAGTAAAGTACTGGATACTTGTCTTCCTTTTTTTTTTTTTTTTTTGGACCAAACAACACAACAACCTCAAAAGGTTAAGCAGCACAAATAACCGCACGACATGCAACGGACGCAAAGCAGAATCTCATGGGTCACGTTCATTCAATGGCATGTTGTTGCTGTTGTGGTCAACAATTCAGACAGATGATGAGGTGACCAAGGCTGGTCAGAACTCAAGATTTTCTCATTAAAAATGTGTACATACTATATACAGTTATGCACATTTGGCACATCACATGTACTTTAATAGCTCTTGTTGCCCTCTAGTGTCTAGTTAGCTTATGGCACCCATCTGGGTCTTGATATTTTTATGACTGAGTGATTGTGCAAGTCATCTCTAAATTACACTTGTACTGTACAATGTGATGTCACTGTCTTCCGGTGCGCGGGCAGGTTTTCTGTAGTGTTGTTAAAGACTGTAGGTTGATCAGCCCACACCTAACAACTCGGGCGACGGGGGTCGTTTGGTGTCAGGCCAGGTGGCCTGTTAGCCAAGCGGTTCAGCACCACGGCCAGGGCCGCCAGCCGCTAGACAACGAAACACCTGCCGGGGAGTGTGTATTTTGTAGCAACGGGCCACGCTTCGGGGTGGTAGATGGTCTCACCTGTCAATTTTCCCTGCTGGCGGACTCCTTTCACTCCCCTGCCGGAGCAGTGATTGTGTTTCGCCTCTGTGAGACGTTGAGAGTGTGTTGATACCGCAGAACAAATGGCCAGTGTTGTGGAGATATGGAGCGGTGAGCTGTTATTTTATAAAGAGACTCACTTAATCCCATAGTAATCCCTGTATTAGATCACACTCAGATGGTGAAACAAGCGCCGGAGAGGAGGAACCGTAGGCAGGCAGCTCACACACACACACACACACAGAAAGGATGGACTTACATATAGGCGGCTTGTGCAGACTCACACACAACCTTACATACAATCAAATATATGCACATGAGCAGCGGTGCACACATGCGGACACGAACTGCCCGCTCCTCTCTGCACACACGCCAACTGCAACAACAGCAGCAGTGTGTCACATGACCACAGTAAGACCCCCCCCCCCCCCCCCCCCCCCGAGATGAGTTTGTGAGTGAAGGAGAGAGCCAGAGAGAGAGAGAGAGAATAGCTTCTCCACAGATGGAAACTAGGACACCAAACCCCTGTGTGTGTTTGTTTTGCGTCCTGCTGCATCTGCGTGTGTGTGTGTGTGTCCGTCTGTGTATGTGTCTATTTGTGTCTGTCGAGGAGTGGTGTGTGTGTGTGTGTGTGTGTGTGTGCATCCGCTGGGGTTGTGCGTCCGCCATGTGTGTGCATCATTGCTCATGTGTATATGGTGCGTTTCGTGGGGGCCTGTGTTTGTTGTTTGACACAGAGTGCGACGATGAATAATCCAGCGGTGAGATCTTGGGAGTTTGTGCAGCTAGGTGTGCGTTTCCTGGAGAGAGCAGGCCGCCCAGGGAAATGGGAGGGAGCGAGGGGTCCAATTCCCCAACGCAAGCCCTTCACCGGTGCCTGCATTCCCGTTTTCAGATCTGGCCTCTCTTCTTCACTCAAGATAAAATAACTGGTATCTACTGTATACATATGCACCAGCCAAATGCACTCATGTTTTCTCCTTCGCTGGAAAGTTTAACACACCTCCTCCGCCACTTTGGCCAGGAGGCGACGCGGACCCAGGCGACCGAATCTGCTCTTGCTTTGCTCCGAAACGCAAACCCACATGAGCAAAATTAGCTCAAGAGGATCAAGAGAAAATAATCCAAAGCGTGCGAGGAAGCATCATCTCACGGTCAGAAGACGACATTGTTGAATGACGCTGCCATTCACCGCCATTGGATTGGGGAGGAGGCAGATTATCAGAGACATATCCAACAGCCAATCATTGTTTATTTATATGGCGCCAAATCACAATAGAAGTCATCTCGTGACACTTTACATATGGAGCAGGTCTGGACCGTACTCTTTATAATGTTATTACAGAGACCCAACAGTTCCCACCATGAGCAAGCACTTTGGCGACAGCGGCAAGAAAAAAAAGTACCTTTAACAGGCAGAAACCTCGAACAGAACCGGACTCTAGGTGGGCGGTCACCTGCCTTGACCGACTGGGTTGATAATAATGTACGTCACCCCAAAAGCTGACAACGTGTATTCCCACGATCTGCCACATCGCCATATTTCAATTTTCACTGACTGTCATGATTAGAAACACTTCCAATGCAAATACTGTGAGAGTTTGCATTTAAGAAGCAAAACTGAAAACTCTCTGTCATGATATGAACTTGACATGACATTAGCGTTTTTGCTCCCTTTTGGCAGTTTGGACTTTTACGTAACATTCTAGACGATTCCACCGTTAAACTTGGAATCTGTGCGTTAAGTAGGATGCGGCCTGTCGGATGCGTCGAGAGAAGAAAACGCGATGACGTTTCGTTTTTTGTAACATTTCTGTTTGAGGTGAAACAATCAAGATGCAAAGTGCTAATGAGCGCGCTTCAGAGGCGCTGCTACAGGCTAACTGCCTCCCAGCTGGAGCTCCGAGGCACAGACGCGATGGTGGCGTCAATCCTCTCATCTCCCTCTCTCCGGGAAAGACGCGTTGAACTGTTCCTTTAAAGGATGTTCCATGATCAGACATCATAAATGTCCACGTTGTTCTGGTCAGTTACACACTACTAGCCACCAACGTCTCCAGAAAAAACATCAAACATGGGGCCATGTTAGTGACTCTTCCACGTTGTCGCCGTCGTTCTGACCGCTACTCCCCAATGAGATGAAATCAGAGTCTGTCACTGCCTCCTTCTGTCTCTCCAGCCGGCGGCCAGACCTCACAGTGTACACTAAACATGATGTACCGTCACGTAACACTTCCATCGGGCTGAAACGCGCTGAACGCCCGCCGCCTAACAGGTGGAACAAATACCACATTTTACCCGAAGGGAGGGGAGTGGGAGTGGGAGGAGGGGCGGGACCAGGAAGCAGCCTCAGCCAATGACAGCTTGACGTATGGCACCGGCAGCATGCGAGGCGGGCGCCGTAACCGAGGGCGTCAATAAATCCTGCACTAAGGATGAAAGACTGCCACAAAGGAGATTAGTGTCCACAGCAGCTAATGAGGTACTATATCAGAGCAGCCCGGCACCCGCAGCAAAACACACACACACACACACACGCACACACACACACACGTGAGCACACACATACTGTACAGAGTACACACATGCACACACAAAAGCTCATACACAAATAAGTGCATTCGCCGACACCCAGGTGCATTGTATTTGTACAATAATAACACATGGAACACTAGTCCCACAAGCAAGCACAATGCATGATGGGATGCACACAATTTCTCTTAGGCACACACACATACAGTATAAATACATGCACAGGGGGCCGTATCTACAGTTAAATAGCTGATCAATATTGTAAATAATTTACTTTGGCTCCCTGCAGACGTTGCACAGCGGCCAGGTGAGGGCCGCTGTCCCCGGGCCACGTGTATTACATTTCACTGTGATTGTACCTCACATGATTACATGTGACAAATAAACTTGATTGATTGATTGATCGATTGATTGATTGATTGATTGATTGGATAACTGTAGCTCAAGCTCCATTCCCTATGCGAACAAGCGCTGCCTTTTCTCCAAATGACGACAAAGATAATGGCTTTTATGAACATGCATAGATGCTGGGATATGGTGAGTGTGTGTGTGTGTGTGTGTGTGTGTGTGTGTGTGTGTGTGTGTGTGTGAAAGGGAGAGAGAGAGATACAGTAAGGCAGGTATTTACACTCTCCTCCCATAATAGAAATGTGTTAATATTTCATTGGGTGTTGGAATCCACCCTCTCCAATCACCAGCGCGTTTCACACACACACACACACACACACACACACACACACCTACACACACACTCTTTCTCTGATCTTGGTGCACAGTAGTCGTAGTAGTGCAGTCGAGACGCTGCACTTCCCTTTTTTCACCACTAAATGTCTCTAGTTGGCAAACGTGGCACCTGGTAACGTAAAGGTCTGCCTGAGTGAGCGAGGGCTTGAAGTGTGCATGCGTGTGAAAGAGAAAAAGAAGGGAGGGGGCCAAGTGTATACTTCTTTTTTTACATTTTTTTATTAATTAAACCTCCGTGGGTTCAGCCAGTTTTTGACTGCTGCGCACCCCGAGACTAAACCTGAGATGCCTGTTGATTGTTGAAAGACCTTCGCAGTAACTGTGGCATAAAACTTAACTCAACCACCGGAGTGTGCCTTTAAACAATGATGGAGCTCACAAAGTTTCCAGAGATGCCAAACACCGTCTGCCAGGCTGAACTACGTGTATACAATGAATGCATAATACATCTAGAATGTCCATTTGAGCAGTAGTGCAGCCATAAAACCACAGTACAACCACAGTTTTTTTTTTTTTATAGCTTTGAAGAAGCTCTGGAACATTTCTAACTTTAAAGCTACGGTCGTAGAAGTGAAAGCATTTAACATTGTTTTAAAATATCGACAGCAATTTGAGCGGTTCGTGGTAACTCTTGAACGGAACTTTGGGCATCGACGCAAATGCCGTCACGTCGCTTTTTTAATCCCTATCCTAGACATCATTCTGCTCTTTCGTTGCTTCTCTCGCTAAAACATCTTAAACTTTTGCAACCCTTTCTGAACCCCGGATACATTTTCATTACACTGATGAAAGAATACGGACGCTGGATTTGTGTTTATGAATGAGGATGCCGAGCCTCCCTTCCTTCCTTGTGTGTTTAACAGCGCCGCACATCCCGGGGTGTCTGCACAGTGAGACTGTATTTGTGTGTGTGTGTGTGTGTGAGAGACCCTGCTTTCGTAAAGGGGAGTGTACAGCAACGAGCCGGAGAGAGATGGCACCCTTAAGACCAGTCAATGAGAGATGGACGTGGAGACGGACGCAGCTAGCGAGACTGGCGATCAATAGTAATCATGAGGCGCTGTGGCGTTAACAGCAGATGACACATCGCTCAGGCTTTTCTACCGCGCTGCACCCCGACACAAAGCAGCACAAAGCCATAATTCCTTGTAGGCTTGGATCAATAGATGTACATTTGCAAAAGTATCAGGCGCACAGTAAGATGATTTTTTTTATTTATTTATTTATTTTTAAGTATTTTTGCTCATTCCTCTCAAGGTGCAAGACTAACTCTTTTTTTCTTTTTTTTTTTTCGGTCACGGTGGCCCGGCAAAGGGAGCCGTATGGCGGCTAACGTGACAGCTAACCGACAACACTGTGTTCGAGGCGTTTTGACCCAGGGGGAAAAGTAAAGGAGTGTGGCACTGTGGCTCTGCGACGCCTGCAACGGATCTACGCAAGCATGACACAGACTCTCGTCTCTGAGCTCACAAACACCTCCCCCAGGGCAAGCTGTGACACACAACTATTGCATTAGCAGGATGGCACGGAAATGTGTAACGAACGGACACGCCGGGTACTCCTGGAACTCGATTCCTAAAAGTAAATACAGGAGGGGGGGCTGTGGGGGAGGAGGGAGTGAAACCGCAGCGACGACTGGAAATAGTGAGAAAGAGGTTTATGCTGCAAGTGTAAGTCCTAAATCTGATGATATAGGCTGCCTAGTTAACAGTAGGTTGTGGTTGTAAATGATTGGTGGGTGCAAGAGTTTTGGGAAGTATTTGTCATTACCATACCATTTGGTGTGAGTATGGATTAAGCAAACGATTTAAAATGTGGTGATTAGTGAACGTCAGAGGTGTTGGCACGCATTTCTTTCACTTTGGACAGAGCCAGGCTGACTTTTCCCCCTCTGTTTCCAGTCATTATGCTAAGCTAGGCTAAACTACGCCTGGATCCAGCTACTTAACGCACAGAAAACGACTCTGTGCGTTAACTCCACTACCATCACTACTCTACTCCACCAGAGAACCCCCCCCCCCACACACACACACACCATGACATGTAAGATAGGCGTCTTCATACATATATACATCTGACTGACATGCTTTAGCTTGTTTTCCCTTTCTTTCTTATCAAAGGTTTGTCCATCTTGTACTTCTACTTGTCGTTTTGCTTCATCATTTTCTTCGTTTTCCAGATTCACCCAGATTTTCTCGCGGCACACATTTTGACTTGTCGTAGCAGGAAAAAAAAAAAAAAAACAGTGTGAGTGGGACTAATAACAGTGGAAATGGCTTTGTTCTAGAAATCACTGCGATTTAATAATTGCTCGAAGTTACACTACAATAGTTACGCCTGTGTTTGACAGGTCTTGTCTTGTGTGGAAAAAGGTCTATTCAACTTTAGTTTCACTACCCTTGTTCATTTCAGTTTTATATCAATGTGCATAATGAAAATAATGAACCACTATGTGTGCCCAGATTTGATTTGTTTGCTTTGTTACCTGCTCTCCCTTGATTTACTGTAATAGTCTTGTGTTGTGTATATATTGGAAAACCTAATAAGAAATTACCCCCCCCCTCCCCAGAAAAAAAAGATAATTTAATAATGGTTCAGCCCTAAATGTAATCAGGAGATGTTCAAAATATCTGCATCCTCTCCATCCACTCTTACAACGTCTGTTCTAAAATAGCTTGTTCATAAAAGCAACATAACGTCTATGGGTAATAGCACCAACATCAGTGGGCTGAAAACACCAGTGGATGAAGCAGCCGTGCCAGTAATTCTGAATCCGAATTGGTCTAAAAACAGCAATCTACCAGTGCCGAGCAGTGTAAGTTATAGCCACATAAAAGCACTGAAATGCAGCCCTGGACATAACAATTAGAGAGAGGAGAGGTGTTGGTGAGCGTGTGTGTGTGTGTGTGTGTGTGTGTGTGTGTGTGTGTGTGAGAGAGAGAAAGTAACACACAACGCTCCCGTGAGAGGAGGAATCAAGACTTCAAAAAATGGCCCCTTTCTGCGAGAGACACTTCGCTTCGGCGCAACAATATAGTAGCTATCAAGCTTCCGTTTTTAATTTTTGGTTAACTTTAATAACGCAAATCATGAACAATCCAGGCCTAGAACATAACCTTGGACATTATTGGACAGCTATTACCAAACCATATAATATTTAATAATATAATTTTTTTTGTATGTTTTTAGCCGCCTTTAACAAACGCCCATAACTTTGTGGGTTGAACGCCGCCAGCTCACAGAATAGGCCAGCCCCAATAATTAGCCACGGCATGGTTTCGGTTATCATGGCTGTAACAGCAACAGCAGGACGGGAAGGGTCAAACCGTGCGTTTAAGACAGCAGAAATTAGATGACGTTCAAAGAGAGCAGGGGTGGATGTGATGTATAAGAGAGCCCATTGCTGAGCTAGTAAAAATGGCAGCTGTAGTTTTTTGTTTCCTAAATGGTTTAACTGTGGTTCAATTTTTGTTAAAATCGAATAGAAAGTGTTTTTTTTTGCGAAAGCCCGGCCATCCGTTGAGCTTTGTGGACCAAATGGTGGAAATGCAAATGTTATAGGCTAGAAATGTTGACAAACCGGGTAAATTTAGTAGCTGTAACCACCATGGCTGAAGCAAGCCAGGAACAGTGGTGGGCTGTGAGGCCATTTGGAGTGTAGTGTAGTGCCAGTGTTGCCAGATTGGGCTGACAAAAAAGTAGCCCAAGCAGAGCCCAGAACCTAACCAGTTATCATAGTAGTCATGAAAGTAGTTTATTTTCATTTAAGAAGGTTCTTTTTTGTGTATGAGTGTATGGTTACAATAATTAAAAATACACAGCAGAAGTCATAAAATAAAATTAAAAAAAAAAAGTCTTTTGAACTCAAAATGACATTTGGTTTTGATCGTCATCAGTTAGTGTCCAGCTGGCCTTATTGAACTCAGTGCCCTGTCAATGTCGATCATACTAAGGGCCGATCTGGCAAACCCCGACAGTGGCCACTATTGGAATTGCAGGTCACGTGACACCTTCTGGGCCGAATGATTTCGTTGCCTAAGCAACCATAAGAAAAGAGACAGCTGTAAGGCAACGCACACGAACACGTGCTGTCAGATAGTTTTGCTTGAGATTAGGGGTCACTACCTGAAATGTCTTAACACCTCGTGGTAACTTCTAGAAATATTCCCAGGAGCTGACCCACGGAAAAACCAGTTTAAAAAGCACTTTGTTAAAAAACAGTTATACTGATCTAGACTGCACAACACACTGATAGGCTACATATCATTCAGGCCCAGGGTTGTCCTTGCCAACGCTTTCACTTTAACTTTGAGTGTTTAGTTTGAGTGGAAGTGGAAAAAGCGGGCAGAGTAACTTTGCACTTTTGGACCGCCGTGCCAGGCAAGATTAATCAATCCCCAAGTAATTAAATGAATCCATGTCAAACAGTAATTCAAACCCGGTCCTGCTGTCCAGCTATACAGCCAGTGCTACATAAGGCCTCCATTCTGCCAAAATTTTCCTCTTTAGAGCCAGTGATTGTTGTACCGAGCTTTAGCAAGGGAGCGAGACTGCTATGTACAGCACACCAAAGCACTCTCGGACAGCCGTGGCGCTCAAGCCCAGCCAACTATCATCAAAGTGCCGGTTTGGCAGCTGCCCTGAGGGAAGGCAGCCAAGGCCAAGTACGGTTCTAAACCTGATACAACTACACAAGCAGAGGAAGGTGTTAAATGCATGTCCGCTGGGAACGCTTCTCCAGCAGCATCATATCGGACGATTCCGCTGAACTCTTGATTAACCAGGCCACTCGACGGAGCAGGAAGTCTTCTTTACAGCAATGGAGCAGGCCAATACACCAAAAACCTGTGTGTCAGTAACCCCAAGAAAAACGCCAGATAGGGTGGCCAGTCGACCCCTGCCCTCCATCTGCACATCCGCCTGTTAACTGTATGTACTGCTGCTGAGTACACCATGGCAAGCAAACTTGCAAGCGTCCAGTTGTGCTATCTTGAAGCAATAGTTTGACGTTTTGCGAAATTGGCTCATTCGCTTCCTTGCCGAGAGTTAGAGAATTATCGTAGCAACTACTTCCTGGAGTGTCTGCTGGTTGCCTGGCAACCTCACAGTGATGACGAGAGTCCAGGTAGTCACTTCGCGTGGCCGAAGCATAGTCCGACACATAACCTCCCGTAAAACTCCATTAAGGTGCCGGTAGGTAGGCATTACATCTTTTTTTTTGTGTGTTTTTGTGCTAAGCTAAGCTAGCCTGCTGCTGGCTGTAGCTTCATATTGAACGGACAGTTATGAGTATCAATCTAAGAAATCTAAGAAAGCTAACAAGCATATGTCATCAGTTGATAACAAAGACATTTAGCGAACTTCTGCTTAGCAAAACTGAACTAATTAGAATACATTTTTATCTACTGTGTGTATCTAAATCTGACGCTATACTTCAAAGACAACTTGGATGGAGGTCCGCTTTCCCGACGTCATTATGTAGGCTACATTCAGAATGTCCACAAGTTCTTTGAATTATCCTGAGTGGCAGTGAAGTGACAGTAACAGTCAAAGATCGTGAGTGCGATGGTCACGGATGGATGAAAAAATGAAAGATGCATCCGTTATTAACACTTCTACAATACAATACTCTCAGTAGTAGAGTTTCTTTGCGTCAAAAGATGGTTTTGAAAGGCGGCTCTTCGGCTCCACCCATTCAGGGTTTCGCTCAGCAAAATGAGATTATCTTAGAGCAGCTGTGACAAATGAAATTGAAATGAAATTCTCAGGTATGGATTGCTGTTCAGAAGGGGCAGGACACAGCTATACCCCACTGTGATAATCTGGGCCTTTCTGCATGGGGTTTACACATTTTGCCCTCGTCCGCATCGGCGCGTAGCCACTTCCTCCCGCACAGTACGCTTTCACTTGCAAACTCTATAATTGTCCAGAGTGCATTGCTTGATTCTCTGAGGTCCCGGTCGTTTCCCTGCATGTAATGCACTATTAGCAGATATAGAAAAACAGTGGATGAATAGATTGTTTTAATCTAGTTGCGAGATGATGTAGTTCATGAGATCTCCCTACAAGGTGGCAATTAAAGTATCTTATAAAATGATAATACATGCCGCAAAAAACAATCATTAATACAATTAATGCTACTACTACTACTGCTGCTGCTTCCACTGCTGATACAGCTCGTACCACTTGTAATGATAACAGACACGTGGACAGACAGACATACATACATATCTGAACCCATTAAGATGGACTGTCTTAAAGGTTTGCAGGCAGGAGTTATGTAGTCCAGAAAAGAGAAGAAAAAAAAACAAAACAAAAGCACAGCACTCACCACTTTGTCCTCCTGCAGCCCAGTCAGCCATTCATGTGTAATGAAAAGAAAGACAGAAAGAATGTGAGCAAAGATGATATCTGAAAGCATGGCAATGATCCTACAGCCCTACCGGTAACAAGCCCCGTAACACACAGATATTTCAGTCTCCAATAACGTTACAGTTCCTGGACGGAGAAGAATGTGCTCCCACTCTTAAATACCTGATGTTTCAGCCGAAATGTTCCCGACGAAGTCCTTATACCCAGACAACAAAATATCGCTCGCACGGCCGCAAGAGGTCGCTTGGCACAAAAAGGGTAAGGATGAGGTTGCTTTAAAGAATGGCTCTGCGTCTCGGGGGAAATGTTGCTCTCTTTCGAAGAGTTAAAGGAAAAGACCGACGCGTCTCTGGTGTCTGTGTTTTAAGTGAGGAGCTTGAGCCGTGTGGCCGGTTAGCAGCAGCTCATCGAGAAACTGGAAGCAGTGGGGGAAACAGCGAGCCCGTTTCTCTCTAAAGCTCCCTTAAGCTAAGCTAGGCCATTCGGCACCTGGCTCCAGATCCGGGACTTAACGCATAGACACAAGAATCTATTGTCTTGTCTAACTTTCGGGGGGGGGGGGAAAGTGACAGAGAGTGAGTATTTCAGGAAATGTCAACTATTTCTTTAAGCGCTTGGACAAACAAGCAATGCTGTCGTTTTTTTCTGGTGCAGACGGTAACTAATTTCCAGGCTGTATCATTTTCCTTTAATAGTTTTTCTCATCATAAGTTTTCAGAAAAGTAATATAACGAACACTGCAAAGCCATAGTGCTGCCAATAACCAAAGTATCATATTAAGAAATAGATATACAATAGTGACACGTTTAACTGTAGCACCTTGCATGTGAAGGCTTTAAAATGTGTGTGTGTGTGTGTGTACGAAATCCACCTTTCAAAGACCTTCTCCCAGTGAATGCAGCTGCCTCCCACCCCAACACACCACCCAGGACCCCACAGTTGAACTCTCCCCATGTCAGGCAGCAACTAATTAGGATGTACTTTTGAGTGTGCGTGAGTGTGTGTGTGTGTGTGTGTGTGTGCGCGTGCGTGTGCGCGTGTGTGAGGTCATTAAATGCCACACTGGCGGTGCAGGGGAGGGAAGGGGGTGGGAGAGGGGACGTCACCTATTTCAGAGGAAGACTCGTCTCCCGATGCCAACACACACACACACACACACACACACACACACACACACACCTACACCCTGCTGTGTGTGTATAGGGCACCTCCGGACCCCTGGGAGACCGAGACAGAGTGGGAGACCACCCCCTTTGTCCACAGCTCAGTCTAACGCCCAATTAACCTTTACCAGTGCCTGGGTCACACACACACACACACACACACACACACACGCACACACACACAGGTGGAGGCACGCGTAAATACACAGTAACACACACAGATCCTACATGCAGTACATATCAACACACATCCAGAGCATAGTATACACTCACGTCTCGTCACCTCCACCTGAGCTCCAACACCTGAGTCCCTGGTATAGCCTGATTGGACATACAGATGCTTGTGCTGTACAAGTGTACTTGTACTTACTGCACCTCTCAGTGCAGATTTGGATTCCATGATAAATAGATGAACTCATGTGAACAGGCCTCAACACAGCAATCTTTCCCTCAGACCACTTGACGTAACTGTTATAATTTAGATAAAATATTTAAAATAATTTTAGAACCTGAATGAATGGCCTTGTATGGAGCCCCAAAGCCGCCGAAAGTAAAAGATTATCAGACGAGTGAAACATGTAGCAGAGTGTTAGTTGAATAATTCAAATGGAGTGCGAAAACAAATGCTTTATACTTTTCCTTTAACCTCCAAACAGTTGATACAACACAATACAGTTCTATTTCTATTTCACAAGCTCGTGTCATTTCTTCAAATGCTTCTTTTTTTTTGTTTCTTTCTTTCTTTCTTTCTTTTTTGGCCTTAGATTTGATTCGATTGAAGATGTACCTATCTCAGTATCATGCAGGCACGAGGACAATTGGAAATGTTGGAGGAAAATTGGAAGTGTGGCTTGCGGGAAATAGGGGATGATGATTAATGAGCTGAAAAATAAAATGAGCTAGTGAAAGACAATTTGATAAGATTAAAGTACAATTTAAGTCATATCTTACCGTGTTAGATCGCAGGGAGACTCGCCCCCCACAGCGGGCGCAGAACTTGGTCTGGCAGTACGAGCACAGGTTCCCGCAGCCGTCTGCGAACTTGGTCTTGTGGCAGATGCCGCAGGTCGGCGCGTCGTCCCGGTGAACGGCCGAGCCCGCCGCCACTGAGGCCTGCCGGATCACCGTCTCCCTGTAGCTGGACAACTGCTGCTGGATACCTCTGGAAGACAGAAAACAGGACGTGAGACATGAGTGATTTGGCACCGAAAACGAACACAAATGCAATGTGGAAAGACACACACCAGATCAATTGCCCGAACGCATAAAACAGACAGAAGAAGTAGTAGTCAAGGTACAAATAGCTGTTTGTACCTTATATGATTACATGTGACAAATACACTTGATTGATTGATTGACAGCCATGATTTGAGCTAAATGCTAATGTCTGCATGCTAATGCAATGCTCACAATGACAACGTTAAGATACTGACGTTTGACGGGTAACGGTTACCATGGTTACAATCTGAGTTGAAGCTGTAACCATGCTAGTTTTACAGGTGTTTGGTTGTTGAGCCATCCAGCTGCCAGTCGCCAAGACACTTCAGTCCCAAACCAAAAAATGTCAACCTCATGGTGGCGTCACAGGAAACGTCAGGGGATGACCAAAGTTACCGGGATTGATCCCCCGGCAACCACGCACAACATTTCATGGCAATCCACCCGATAGCTGTTGAGACCGACCCACCAACCAAGTGACCAACGGACAAACCTTTGCACTCCTACAGCTAGTGTGGATAGAAATAGAAACACGTGAAGAAATAAACGTCTTTCTGCTCCGGCATGAGTTCATCTATTGCAAAGAAATCAGAAAATCCTGACTCCATCCTGCTCTTTCGATTTCATTAGTTTCAGCGCTCCATAGTAATTCCATAAACACACAAATAAGGACACAAGTTAAAGGGTGATAAGATACAATCAAAGATTTTTTTATTATTTTTTTTTTAGTGGTTAAATAATAAATGAACGAAGGGGAGGAGAAGCGGACTGAAACCAGAGAGCGAAGGAGACAATCGCTGCATTAAGTCCAGTCGATATCACTGCTCTCTGTGCTGTTCGCGTGTTGTGGTGCAATCAACTTTTCTTTTTTTTTCTTTTTTTTTTGTGCGTCCGCTATTGTTTCAGGCTGCTTTGCCGACTCAAGAAAGTCTTCGGATCGATATGAGAACGAGAGGGGAAGAGTATTGGTTTTATCTGAGGCGCTACAGTATGTTGATTAATTGGATTTCACACCGTGGAGATAGAGGAGAGAGCAAATAGAGGGGAAACAGACCAAAGAGGAGAGGAGCTGATGCGCTGGGGGGAGGAGATACTGTATAGACATTTTTATTTTGAGCAGTCAGGCTGGTTATCCCGGCCGTCATCTGCGCAGGCAGATCGGATTTACAGAAGGGCTTGAAGGTGGCGGGGCAGGGAATCAAATCACATCCCGTGCATAACATATTCGTATACATACAGTGTACATCTGTAAAAAGAAGGAGGAGAGGAGAGGAAGTGAGACGGGAGGAGAAAAGATGTGACCCTTACTCACCAGGAGGAACTCATAGAAAGGAGTCCCCCCCCCCACCCCACCCCCTCGACTTAGTGACCTACAGTAACACCATCGCTGAGAAACCTCAGGGCATCACATTGACACAAAAAGAATCCAAGCCAACTACCTGACCCATCGGGCTGAAGCGACCAAAACACAACACAAACTCCTCTCATTGTTATAAATTGTTATTTGGCCCGAAAATACACCGACACAACAACCCCATATCTCAGCACTATAGCTGGTAAAAGGCTGAGGAAGACACTGGCTATGTACAGACTCAGCCTGGCCACTGGCGCAGGGGGGCTGTCCAGAGACCCTCCAGCACACGAATGACTCCCTTCATAGGAAAAAGTAGCTCTCTTTGGCTACAACACATGCATGCACCTCCTTCATACCACTTGTGTAAGTTTATATGTTCGAAAGTTCCGAACTATTATTCATGGATTTTGTTTCCATGTAAAATGTCATAATTTAATAATATAAAATGTAGCTTTGGCAATAATGTAACATTCAAGCTAATAAATAGTGCACCTGAGAGGGAAAAGGGCAATGAAGGAGAGAAGGGGAGTGAGGGACAGAGGAGAGTGGAGGGAAGAAGAAGAGGAGAAGAAAAAAAGTACAGAAAATACATAAGAGGAGATTGGAGAGGGGGGTGTGGAGGAAGAAAGAGGGGTGAGGTGGAGAGGAAAGAGTAGAAGGACGCTGAGAAGAGGAGGAGAAGAAGAGGAGAGCGGGGAAAGGATAGAGTGGAGGGAAGAGAGAGGAGGAAATGAGAACAGGGGGAGGAGGAGGGAGGGAAACAGCAGAAGGTGGGGAAGAAGGGAGGAGAGAAGACGAGGAGAAGAAATGAGAGGAGAGGACAGGAAATAAGCGGACTGGAGAGGGGAGGGGAGGAGAGGAGGGGAGGAAAAAGAAGAAGAGGAGGAGGAGAGGAAAGGAGAGGGGGGAAGGATGGATAAAAAGGAGGGGAAAGGATAAAAGAGGAGAGGAGGAGGAGAGGAGAGGAGGACAGGGTTTTATTGGTGGTTGTACATGAGAGATGGCAAGCGTTTCATTGTGACACATGACATTCTACATATTACGCCACAAAGTTTAAACCGCAAAACGGTGTCGCAGAAATGATGAAATGATTGGTATGAGTATCAATTTAGAAAGAGTACAGCATATGACTAGTAACGCGCCAGTATGAGTAGAGTATGAGAGAATGGACGGAAAAGGGCACGGTGTCGAGGTGACTTCGCCAAGCCGCGCTGGACCACAAGTTTCAAAATGAGCCCTGACCCCCTCGCGCCTTCAGTCAGCGCTCAGTCACCCAATCTGCTCCTGCTAACCTGATGTGACATCCAAAGCACTTCATATCACTGGCTTTGGCTGCGGCACAGTACTTACAGACTGGGAGTCAGCGATGCAGCTTCCTCCCCCATCAGCTCGGCCGGTTCGGAAAAAAAAAAAAAAAAAAAGAAAGAAGAAAAAAAAAAACTACAAATCCCAGCGGTGGAGGCCAGAGGAAGGGAAGTCCGGCATCCAGTCGTTTTGATAGAGAAATCGACGGGACTAAATACACCCTGAAAGGAGCCCTTCGGAGACTCCAAGGACCCAGTGGGTGCAACGCAACCCAGCTCTTGGAAATGTTAACACCTGCCCACGTCTCTTCTCTTGTCATCTCTACGCACACACACACACACACACACACACACACAAACTAACACGCACCCATGCAAACCCGCGGGAAAGTGCACTCACGCGCGCTTCCTGGGCGCGAGAGGCAAAGGTCACGGAGAGGTCACCTGCTGCTGCAGCACCGCAGGATTTACTTCCTGATCCATGGCTCTCACTGTGTCTGCCCCAACCCCTGGGCCTGCTCGCAGCCTAATAGAGTTAGACCAATATACAGTGCGGGCTTGATATATGGAGCCAGCGTGATTGATTATGTGTTTATTGTAGAACTGATCGATACTACATTGGTTGTTCATGGGAGGCCTTTAAACCGGACTGAATCCGGCGACTTTGGTCAGGCTTTGTTTCAGTACGATTATTAGTGCCTTATTTGTTATTTCGGAGGCACTGTTGTTGATGATCGGTGGCTTTAATCCAAAATAGCTTCTATTGGTATTAGGCCTAATACACCCATATTGGCTGGATGTAGCTACACTCGATGCTAAATGCACAGAGGGGCTCCTCACCACATCTCATTTCCCTCCGTCCTAACTGACATTCTCTCCCTGGGTTCATTGAGGGTTTTTTTTTAGTTTTTTTTTTTAGATTATTTCCAAAACGCTGTTGTTCTTCTTCTTCTGCCTTCCCACTCTGTTCGTCCGTCGCCTCTCTCTGTGTGGTTTCACCTCATGGCACAATTCCACCCGTGGAGCCCGTGGAAGGCTTTTAATGTGAAACACGCACTCCCTGGCCGCTTTATTGGGTATACCTATCCAATGTTATGCAATCCAGTACAACAAATCTGCCATTTATGTCCAGTTTTTGGTATTGGTTTTGTTGTTGTAGTCAGTGGTGGTGGTGTTGTACTGGACTGAATTACATTGACGTGTGTTTCTAACACTCTTCCCTCGCCTCATGTTTGTAACTGATGTGGGCAAAACGTTAGAAACTGTTAGCCCATTACCACTCAACATACTGAACTGAGCACCGGCGCCAACAATCGACTGTGGATACATGCATCATTGGGTGTTCATGATCTCCTTAGTCAACAGAAACCAGGAAGGCAAAGGACAATCTAACACGAACGTGGTGTGTACGTGTACGTGTGTGTGTGTGTGTGTGTATGTGTGTGTGTGATTTGCGATGACTGTGGCAAAGTAGGACGTACTGTAGAAGCAAACAATGAGGACAGTGGGCAGGAAATATATCAAGTGCGTCTCCGCAAATCAGTCAACCACAACAAGCCCATCAAATTATCTCTTGCAGGTGAGAAAAAAAAAGAAAAATAAAAGACCTTTATCGCATCAAATAACAGTGCCGGGAAACGTATATGTGGGGGGGGGGGAATCATTATGAGAACGAGAGCGGAGGGAGGGGAGGGAGAGGCAGGAAGACAGAGATCAGAGGGAAATGCACGGTGTGATGGAGAAACGGGTAGCGAGCTCATTAAGACAACGCAGAAGGAAAACATCCATATTCAAATGTGGGAAGACACAAGGTTAGAGCAAAGTGAGAATAAGAGCCTCACTTCTCCACGCAAACACGTGACAGACTCCAAGCACTCCGCTTTCCCATCGAAACTTTCAGCGCTTTCACTCTCGGACAACATGAAAACAAAACCCTTTGCGTGCGTGCGTGCGTGAGTTCGTGCGTGCATATGTACACATTTTAAAGAAACTGCGGCGGATTCACAGCGGGAAACAGCATTACCATAAAGTGTCTCGTAATTAAGCTGCGCGGCACTAACGAGCTCTGCACTCTTGACTCCGCACACAAAGACAAACCTAAGCGTTGTCCATGAGAATGCCAATTTAATTGGATTACATAAACGAGATGCACACTGCAAAAAAAAACAACAAAAAAACAAAAACAAAAACAAAAAAACATTTGGCCTGGTACTGAGAGGTAACAAATTTAAGATAATGATAGATTTCCAGAGTAAACCAACCCGTTCCCAGGCTTTTATTGAATTGTTTTCATAAAAGTACTATGATCTGTCAATTGCTGACTTTTTACAGGAAAAAGAGACAGGCATTTGTTGTTGTGTAGAGGTCAACAGTAGTTTAAATTGATGTTTTTTTCTAATTCACTTCGGGCCATTTATTACACTGTGCCGTCTTTAAATGTTATGTTTCTCAAAGGAAGTGAACAGATCTGTCGGTGGAGTCACAAAGTGACCTCGCAAATTGTCAGTTTCACTCGCTGTTAATGCTAGTGGAGTGAGTCTTGTGTTCCGAGATACTGGCAACTGCAAACTCCTGGAAGTTAAATGTTAAGCACCTCATCGAAAGATGATGTAATTTCACTGAAGGCTGGCACTGTTCTAATTTTTCATTTTACTGTCAAGAGATCCCACGAAAAGACCATTGGCTCTTACTGAAGACGTACATCTTCACAATTGTATAGTTCATATCTTTGAAGAAGGCTCAGGTATTTTCCTAAAACAGCTGGTCACTGTAGTTTTCATCAAGCGTTCCTCAAACAGGAGGAAATAGTGCATTTGTTGGGGACTATTTTCAGCTGCGGATGAACACACATTTGGTGCTTTAGTGAGTATTTCCAGCAGCGGGATTGAGTCAAAATAAACTCCAGTATTTGGTGTGTTTTTAACAGTTTTTAGACAACAGTGGAGCCCTGTGGTGCAGAGGAATAAGACATATCGGGCAATACCAAGAGGGTTCGAAGACAGGAGGAACGAAGGCGACGAATGAAAAGGGCGAGGACGGATGGAGGGTAGAGGAGCAGAGGGGGAGAAGAGGCAGGGAGGGGCTTCTGGACTAACTTTATAGCCCCGTGGCACATGCTACAATGCGCCGTAACTCAAAGCTGGACAGCACATGGACCTTTACCTGGCAAGGACAAACGGAGAGAGGACACACACACACACACACACCCAACCACCGTTCTTGCAGGGATATCCCTTGTTGGCATTTTAGCCCTAAGGATTTGAGCTTGAAATGCTGAATGTGCTGCGCAGGGAGAAGTACAGTCTACATTTTGAATAAAACGGATTCAATCCTACGTGAAAATGCTCGTGTAAAGCCACAGAATGCGATACCAGTCCCCGAGTTTCTAGTACATAAATTCTTCTTTCCATTTCACAGATGATTACAGTTTGATGGGAGTTCGGAAAAGGTGTTTATTTAGGTCACTGACCTATTCACCAGGTCACCTGAACACACTGTGGGTGCGTGTTAGCTCTTTAATCAATCGGACATACACACACACACACACACACGTTCTTTAAAACACGCGCGCACCTTTTTCTCTAACTGGGAACAAAACAATCCCATGAAAAGACCAAAACCAACAGTCTTAAGTATCGCCTGTGTAGTCGAACCCTGATCTGTCTTATGCCTCTGCGCCACAGAGCTCCATCAACACTATGAAACTATTAAAAACACATCACTGAGCCACAGCGCTGCACCGGGTGACATGCACCTTTATTGCCGTGAACGCACGCACACAACTACACGCCATCCCGCTGCCATAAATACAAGCCAGGGCCAGGTTAATCTACCATTGGGCCCCAGGGCAAGAGATGAGCTGTGGCCCTCTAAGCACCCATCAGGCCGGCTGACATACACCACTATCTGCCCCTGGTTGGTAGCGTGGACACATTAGTTTGTAATATTTTACAAACTCAGTTTCAGAATGTGCACCAGTGGAATATCCACTGAGACGCTGGGAGCAACCTTAAGTCCCTTACGATTCAAGTTTATATTGTGCTTAAGTTTATTACCAAACAAGCCATTAACTAATCAAATTACCACAAACTGCCTCACAGTGAAACTGGGGCCTTTACAGCCCCTGGGGGCCACTAGCACACCAAATGTGTATTAATCCACAGCTGAAAATAGTCCCTGACCAATTCGCTAATTAATATATGCTCACGTTTTGATGTCAGTTCCCAGGACATTTTTTCATTTTTTTGCTTTGTTGTTTTTGTTTTTGATGAAACTAGATATTTGTGACCCGTTTCAAAATATCTACATCTTCATTAGGAGCTAACAGAGTGCTGCAGGAATGAGTCATGAAACCCAGAAATGAGTTAGCATTCTTTACACTTCCTGTTCCCTCGTCTCGAAGTCAATGGGTTTTTGGTTAGGTGCATGAAATAAGGTCTGTGGTTGACACAAGCTTAGGAGGTTTTCATGTTTTGTATATGTATAAATATAGTCATGCAACCGTGGTGTAGTTTGTTTATAGCCTTATACGTTAGCTTGTTGCTTCTGGCGATTCCATTTACGCCTCAAAATTCGCAAAAGAGGTGTCCATTTGTGACGATTATCTTGCTGAACAAAACGTTTAAGTATCATAAACTTCTGTTTGCCACAGAGTTAATAATAATCCAAAATCCCATGGACATCCCTTTGGCTTTTTGTCGAGGCAACCAGGGCGACGCTAACTTCCCAGGGTTGGTCAGCCCTGCAGCGCTCTACGGGTTTGGGGCTGTGCCACAGACAAGGCATGGGACTTTATGAAGTATTGAGAGTTGGACGAACACATTGACGGTTTTGGTTTTTCATGGAATTTGTTGACAAGAAGAAAAAGTACAGAATAACGCCTGTCTTCTCAAATCGGCACGCTCCTCTCCGCAGCAGCCCCGCTTTTGCTTGCCGATGTTGAAGCTGGCCGGCACTCAGCAAACACTCAGTTTTAATGAAGACATTCTCAAGTTTCAAACCAACTCATCATTGTGTGGTCACTCATTCTCGCCTCTTGCTAATAACCTCCCAGTTCATTCTGTCGTTTTCCCCCAATTGCTTCCCAAAGTGGCTTTGGACCGCTCTCCGCCGGAGCCTGAATCCTCAATCAAAGCTTAAAGTTTCAGTTAAACAACTCCGAAGAGTGAAAGACCCCCCCCCCTCCACTCAACACACAGTGGATGTGTCCAAAAATGGGGCAGTTAAAATAGCTGAGTCCTTCAGTCCTTGAGCGGCATTGCTGCTGCTAAGCCAAGCGCTGGCACGGGCCCTCTCCAGTGTCCGGGGCTCTCACGAAGCAGGGTGGCATCGAGCTGGGATCGGGAGCCAGCTTCGACTCCTCTCCTGTAGTGACTCAGGCCTCTATATGGCCGAGCATGAGTCACTCCTCCAGTTCCTGGATCGATATTCAAAAAGCAGGCAGACATGAATCAAATAACAATGAGTCAGTGTCAGAGAAAATCACCTCGCAGCCATTTAGAAATTAGGCGCTCCAGCTCTCGCCGTCTCATTTGCTCTTCAACACTTATTTTTAAAGTAACTTCTGTCCCTCAGTCACTCAGCTTAGGCGAAGACCTTCAAAAGTCAAAGTTTCATTCTTTCCAGCAACTCTCTCTCAAACCTGTCTCCCTCTCAGCATCCTCTCCCCCCTCCCCTCAACTCTCTGTCACACTCCTGCCCCCCCCCCCAACTCACACACACACACACACACACATATACGCTCTGGCCGTGGAGGAGTCATCTGCAAGATTGATTGGAACTCATTCTGTGTCCTATAATAGACGAGTATTAAAAAGTTTCCTCCCCCTCGTGCTATTTGTGAAATTGAATGGAAGGTAAAATGCATGCCAGAATTGGAAATGGGTTTCCGGTTTGCAGAAGCTGTGTGTGTGTGTGTGTGTGTGTGTGTGTGTGTGTGTGTGTGTGTGCGTGCGTGCGTGCATAAAGAAAAGGAATTTTGTTTGCATGCAAAGGAGATCCACCTACACTCACTTTAACACATTATTATGTGCAGTTTATCACCTTCATAGGCTGACAGAAATGTGGGGATTATGAAACGGGTCACATATATTGTGTTAGGTTGCACCAAACTGACTCCATATGAAAAGGCGGTCTTTGAAGGCACCACGGGTGAGAAAAGAAAAAGAAAAAAAGACGCTTTAATTCTGCCAAAATGAAACACATTTTGTGTTTATTTTGAGTTGTTGACATCATGACACCATGAGCTATATTCTGGGGCCTTTTGGTGAGTGGACTCCTCCAAACCTGCGTTGCAGCTCTAGCTGTTGCTAGCCAGCTAATTAATGAAGGTTAGCTCTGTGCCGCTAACAGCTGAAGACTGATTGATGGGCGGATGTGGCGATATTATTGGTTGAAATAATAATGACTCGCTTATGTAAGCACACGTCATATTTAGTTTTATTTGTTTTATTCATATTCTGCATATATTCTTAAATCGGTGCACAATACTACCGGGGATGTGATCTAAAAAAAAAAAAAAGGGTTAAAAGACATTTTTCATTTTGTCATTTTTCCGACTTTAAATGACTAGAAGTAAAATGTGATCAAGCCGGAGCCCCGTCTCACCTCATACACTGAGCACCTTACATAAAAGTAGATAAAGTAATAAATAACAATCCTAAATAATTAAAACAATAGGGAACGCTATCAGTACCATATCCAGCTATATACCAACGTATACGTACGTGGCCCCCCTGTAGTGGCATTTAGGTTGGTTGATGGGATAAAACACAGGAGGGAAATGCCCACTTTGTGCGCTGTATTTTTTTTTGCTCTTTTACATCGCAATGCAAAAGATGTAGCACGGCCTCCCCTGATGTGGCTACGGCGGCAGAGTTAAGCAGTATTTGTCCTCGGTGTTGTTAGTTCGCTCGATGCAATTGTTTTTAATATGTGTTCCGTGAGATTAAAGTAGCTGTACATGCATTCTGCCCAAAACGGATGAGCGTGGTAATGACGATGAGCCTGGCTTCTGTGCTCACCTCTCCGTCAGTGCGTACATGCGCTGTGCCGTGGCCTGGCTGCTCACCATATGGCAGCAGGGACACGGAGAATCGCTCGCTCTCTAGTTTTCTCTTGCCTGTGCCAAGCTCCGTTGTTCCTCCTCCGTCCCCCCCCCCCCCCCCCCCCCCCACTTCCGCCAGAGAACTCGCCATGCTGAGCTGCTCGGCTGTGCTCCCACCTCACCCACCCTCCTCCCATCCTCGTCTTATATCACACTCTCTCCTATTCCCTCCCGGTCTCTGACAGCGTTTGTTTTTCGGCCTCATCGGAGAAGAGAGGCAAGTGACGTCAATCCTGTCGGCCCTCAGCAATTGCTCAAATTTGCGTTGGGTTTTGGTTGTAAAATAAACTGAAGAAGAACAGATGAGGGCTTTCGGGAAATCCCCACAGAGAAGAAAAGTGATGATTCACGCCAAAAGTGACAGTTGTGATTTAAGACGCGGCAGTGTGAGTGTATGCGATGCTTCTTACTGTAGCTCACCAAACCAACTCTCTCCTGGGCTTTTCTCTTTCCTCCTCTGCTCTTCTCACCTCCCCCTCCCTCCGCTTTCTCTGGACCCACCTCCCTGACTGGCCCTTCCAACCGCTCACTCCTTCCCCTCGCTCTTTCTCTCTCTCTCGCCCTCTCTTGTGCCTCCCATATTCTTCTTTCTATCAGGGAAAGTGTCGTTTTTTTTTGTGATTCTCGAAAACGAAATATCATCGCTGCCCTGTCTCAGCCTCTCCAGCAGTAACTCGCAGCCCCCGTAAAACACGGAGCACTGGAGAAAAGGCCTCTGCAATAGTTGAGCGCCCAAAGAAGCATTTTCATTTCAAACTATTTTTTTTTTTTTTTTGCTCAATGTACAGCCGCGAGCTAAGAAAGCGAAATTCTGGGGGCTGTTGTACTTGTGAACGGAGACAACTTGTGACCTCTGTTACAAACAGTGGTCCAGCTTATGATCCAGGTTCACCCAAAAAAAACAAAAACAAAATCCGAACTCGTGTTCATTTTGTCAGCCATTTGTCCGATTTAGTCTCAGTCTTAGCCCTGACACCAAAAGTCCATGTTGGTTTCAGTCATATTGGGTCCACCTCGTCCTTCTTCAATTTGTAGTCGACTAACCCTTGTTAGTCTTGTCCTGGTCGAAGAAACCCATGAACATTTTTAGTCTAAGTTTAGTCGACCAAAACGTTTTAGTCGTAAAAAGACCAGTTGACAAAAAAAATGAGACAAATAAGATTTAGTCCGGTTTATTTCAGGCTAAACGGTGCGTAGGAGCCATACTAAAAGCCTACTTGCGCACGAAATGTTCATACGCCCGGGCTCAGGGTTTACGTAGCCTACAGGTGCGCACATTCTCCTGTTTTCTTAGATCACAACTTTTGCGCCTCTTTCAGGCCCTGTTATGCGCGTACGCAGCGGTTATGAATGAGACCCCCGCTGCTACAAGATCAGCCACAAAATGACAGGGCTGTGTGCTTGAGAACGCAGCTTTGCAGAGAGGGAGTCTGGTCTGATGTGTTTAATCTAAGCAATGCATCCAGACATGAAGCATGTTCCCATTTGCATGTTTATCTTCAACCAACACCATTCGACAAATGAGGCCCCCGGATGAATGGAGCATGCTGTCTTTACAATAGATCACTTCGGATAGTTTGTACACCACTATTTACATACGTTTAGAAATAATCGCTTTTGCACACAGCACAGGCTTAGTGCCAGACAGCTGGCTATGGCCCGGCATATTTCATTCAAGCCCAGAACCAATTCTCCACCCAAAATGCTGTGCGACCTGTAGAGCGTCATGGAACCATTCAAAATTGACAATACGTGTAGCAATTATATTGTGCGTGCTTTAGCTTGGACGGCGTGTCTGAAACTCCAAATTAAACAAACTCAAGCAAGAGATTATCCAGTTTAGCTGCCTGGGCTACTGACTTTTATGTTCCGGCAAAACCCCCATATATAAGCAATGTCCCGTTGTGATGCATAACATTACACCACTGCCCTTTGTTATTTAGTTGGCTTAAGTCAATATGGATGAAAAAGGGCCCGCTGTTGCCATCATGTACTTTTCCCATCACCGCCCCACGCTGCAGCTAGCTGTCGTCAGGATGATGATCGGGCCACGCAGGGAGGTGTGCAGCCATCCAAGGGGCGAGAGGGAGGCTCGCTTTATGTGACGGTTGCATGTAAATACACATGTAATGTGATTTTTGTCTCCTCTTTTTTCCCCCATCAATGGAAATAAAGGGAGATTTCGTCATAGGTTCTATTTCTAAATTCCAGTTTAATGAAGTCAGTTTTGCATCTGGTTTCCATCATGTAAAAAAAGGTTGTTGGCGGATATATTTTGACGCAAAATGTTTTAATTCATTTGTACACGCATGATTCAGACGCAACTAAAGGATATCGAGGAATTGTGATGAGAGCCCGACTGTACAATTTAAAAAAAAATTTTTTTTTTAAATCTGATAATCTGGAGAGTAAAAAAAACCAAAAACATACGAGCGGATTTACATTTTAAATAAGCACATCTCATGTATTCATTTTCACTTAAAAGTGTTTATTAAATAATTGTGAGTTTCGGTGCTTTCTAGTGGACAAACGGCGTCATGGTGGAATTGTGCTTCAGACATTTCTTTGGCTTTTCTGTCCTGCAATTTTCCCGTTCATTTCATAGTTTCGTAGTATTCACGGTTCACGTCAGAGCTTCTCAAGGCAGAATATAATTCTTTTTTTCTCCAAGAGCATTGTTTCTGTTTGCCCTACAGTACGAGGCTCACCATCACCAGTTCATAGTTTACCCCGAGCTCAGTGCTTATAATCCCCTTATAATTGATCCCAATGCACTCCAGGTAAATGTTAATGAGCACACCGTGTGCGCCTGCATGCATGATGCCTTCTAAATCCTTATAAACACGGCTGCAAATAAAGTATATAAATAATGATGGCTGAAATGTAATGAAGAGGCCTTCAGCTTAATACAGTTAAATGACTTTCCAGGACTTTTCCAGGAGCTGTGGACATCCAGCGTGTCGCCTGGGATGTGGGGAGGCTGGGGTGAAGTCGGGGGTGGCTGTAAACACGTATTTGTCGTCAATGAGCTGACAACAACAGACCATTTCATTGATTATAGGCTCCGAAATCCCGACCTGGCCTTTGGATAAAAGGGCCGGCAGCAGTCTGGGGGCCCCATAAGGAGGGCGTTCACCTGCTCCGCGGTGTCGGTCAAGCTCTGGACCTCGTCACCATCCGCGGCCGAGTGGATGTGTCGGGAAGAAGAAGAAGAGCGCCTGAGAGGACACTTAGCTCCGACACACACCTTATTACTTAAGTGCACACACTCGCATACAAACACACACCCACTTGTAATTGGACAAATACCTAAAGAAGGCTATTTCTGGATTCAAGACTAGATGCGGCAGAGTGCAGAAGACTGATATGTGGGGAAAGGAAGGAAACGGAGCAGGGACCAAGCTCCTAGAAATAAAAATATAAAAAGATAGATAGAACAAAAGATAAAGATAAGGAGAAAGAAATAGAGAGAGAGAGAGAGAGAGAGAGAGAGAGAGAGAGAGAGAGGAGGGACAGATGGAGAGAGCACCAGAGCCAACAGCAGAGCTAAGTGGGTAGTGTGCTCCCCAGACAGCGCTCCATATGGCCTGGCAACGCCATACACAGCCAGGCAGCACAAACACACACACACACACACACACACACACACACATACACACAGCATGTATACACACGGACCCACACACAGCATGGTATACGCACACGGATATACCCAAATTCTCCCCTGCACAAACAACCAAATTCACACACATAGAATGTCGCCATGTACCCACACAGAGCTCGGTCTGAGGGGGACGCAAAGGGGACGCCACCCCCCGACTCGTGAAAAACAATGACAAACGCATCCCGTTTTCTATATCGGTGTCCCCACTTTTTTAATCTCCTTTAAAGGTGCCAATTTACATCATTTGAGTCCTGATATTTATTGTAAAATCAAACACGCTGCATTGGGCTCGGTTAGGCGGAGACTCATCCGGCTTGAGAAGCTGCCGCGACACAAGTTGAAGAGGAGCGCTTTGTTTTGCCCGTGTACAGCTTTCGCGGGCAGGGCCGCTCCCTCCAGCCGCGCTCGCCGATGCACTATAAAGCACATCGATCATTTGTGTGATATTTGCGTGAAGACACGTCAAGAAATGGTTCAGTGTCTTTTGAACCGTTGCTCCCAACTGGCGTGTTGGTCCAGTACTGGCTTCCACTCAAATTCCATCAAAACGAAGAAGAAAAAAAAACGAAAGAGAGTATGGGCTTATTTTATCGGCCAATCAATGGATTACTTTCTCACGCAAACCGAGACAGGGGAATGCAGAACTGGGCAGCCGGACCTTGCCCAGTTATATCAAAAGAAGATGTAATCTCAGTTGATTTTCTTTTTTAGGTTTGGGTGCTTGAGTACAAATAGAGAAGTTCTTGCAAAGTGCTGTTGGGGAATAGCGTAGTCGGAAACTGCAGCGTGCTTCACACCAATGACACTCATTGCCTCTTAAAGGATAGCTTATTAGGTTTATCAGCTTGGGTGTTATTGTCGTAGCTGCGGTTATGGTTTTATCTATGATAAAAGCGTGCTCGCCAAGGTAACCGAGATCTGGGAACATGGCAACATTGCTACAACGAAATCCGAGGGTCCAGATGGGACAGCTAGCAAACAAGCAACTTAGCCAGAACATTAACTTACTCTCTCAAGCTCGAGCCACGAATCCCTTCGAGGAGAGACCGCTGGTGTTTGTATTATTTATTGCGTAAAGGCTGCAAAGTCACGCAAAAGTCCTTGGAGAGAGTTCAGGGAGTGTGGATGAAGCCAGGAAACTGGCTATGACGGCAGGCTTTTTGCCCTGCATTTGAGTGTGGTTCTGCTCGGAAACAGACGCGGTCGGTCAACACATCACAAGAACTAGCTCGTCTCAAGCATACTGAACCCTTAAACTGTAACGGATGTTTCCAACAGATAGCTTGGGTATTGATGCTCGCGTTCACCTTTAGCCGACCTGGGGGTTTGCTTAAAACCTGTATGGTCGTCTGAGTGCTCGTGTTTGTTCCATCAGACTTCAACACAACGTCCCCGTGTTCCCAAAGTTCACCACTTAACTTGGTGAGCACAGTGTTATTGCTACTATTCGGACGTATTTCTTTGAAAAATAAGACCTAAGATGAACGTAAACGACAGAAACGTGTAAAACATCTACATGCACCCTCTACACTGCGTGATCACGGAGTAGAAATTCACATTCGTTGTTGCGTTATGAGGAAAAAGGCAAGGCTTAACCTGTGTCTTATCCAGTAAAAGGTCTCAAACCTACAGAAATGTAACTGAGAGTGTGTCAAGTCCCTCCCCGGTCCCCTGCCGGAGTAGAGACTCATGGGAGGACCAGGATAACAGCCAATCCCTGAAGGAAGTGAGGAAATGACTCCTGGCCAATCCCAGGGGTCACCGAGGTTACTACGGGGCTGCTGGGCCATCGCCATGGTGCCCCGCCGTCAGGGGACACCTGGCCAATCACATTTAGTGATGTGAAGTGTAAACACCCTTGCACTGCAGCGCATCCATGTTGCCGTTACAGGAGCACGGGGTTTAGTGTGCAGACATGGGTGGTTGAAGGGAGGGCACTGGGGGGTGGAGCGAGGAGCGAGACACCCCATGCTTGTAAAAACTAAACAGTAACAGCCGAAATTTGAACACACCTGACCAGTCTGTCGTAGCGGTGCAAAAGGCGACGAAAACTCTAGAGAAGTTGATTTAATCTCAAGCGTTACATTTTGTCACCACAACATTTGTCGCATAGAATTTGTGAAGGGTCTATTATTGACGCAGTGTAATATGAAGATTGCACCGCCACGTTCATATAATTCTCTAATTACTTCGGTAACCTTTCCAAAAAAAGCAATTACTAAAGGTTTGCAGCGCGCATTGTTGCATGGAGTAAAACATCATCTCAACAGTTTGGGATTAAAGGAGTTCAACTCCATGCAACACTGGTAAATAAAAAAACACTGCATTTTTTTTATTTGCATAAGAACTTCAAGAGAACATACCAAGCGTTGAATGGCTAACACACGCGGGGTACTGCATGGGAAAAACGCTCATTTAAAATGTAACACAAGGCCATTAATAACACACATTGTGACGCAGTGATTTTATCGTTTGAAAGTCTCGCATATGGAGATTAACTACAGCTGAAGGATTACATGTTCCCCCTGCAGACTAAGAAACTACTACAACCCCTGTGCTTATTAAAAGTAAAAAAAAAAAAAAAAAAAAGAGAGGTGAACTAAAAAAAAAAAAAAAAAAAAAAAAGTACACAGTGGTCAAGTTTAAAACGAGCAATTTCCTCTTACAGTGCCTTCAGATTGCCAGCAGCTCAATCAACATCTCACCAGAAGTCCATTCTGTCTCCACTGAGCCGATCAACCTGACAAACGTTTGGCAGGGACTGACCGTCAGCCGCAGCCAGGTTTCCCTTCACCACTTTATCTCCCGCAGACGTTACAATAATTCTGCGAATCAACATTATGCCTTCATGAGAAATACACAATGCACGGTTGATGCCTGCCATCCAGGGTTTCCCCGAGCTCTTGATTTGTGATTGTGGGCTATATAAATAAAATTGACTTGGCTTGATAGTAAGAAACGTTTGATTGGCTGTATCAGGTTAGCCAACGCTAGCCTTACCTGGTCAGTAGATGACCGACTCTAACAAGCCTCAAACCTCACAAACGCCACGCTGGGCGCCGCGCAATCGCTGTTCTTCAGCTTGAATGTGCTGAAAGCGGCCAGTTCCGGCTTGAAACACGGCTCCTTGCGTGAATGAAGAACGTATCAGTCAAAAGATTCTTGGCTAAAAGTACTGACAAAGTATGAGGACAAAAGCTAACCAATGACAATAATAATAATAATAATAAACAGGCTAACTCCGGCTAATGTAATTTTATTTACATAGCGTGTCACAAATGTAAGCTCAACCGTCCTCCTGGTTTGGTTTGGTGTGGTTTGCATTAAAATCACTTTACAGTTACCGTTTAATGGCCCCCGACAGAAGGAATACTGTAATGTCGGGTAAATAATGTCAGGAACACGAACCCGGAAAGGCACAGATTGTATAATGTTATAAATGGGGGCCATATTGTGGGATTCCTCGGAGAAGCAGATGTGCTCCAGCTGACTTACTCAGTAATCCCACCTCACTCTCTGATCCAGCAACACACACACACACACACACACACACACACACACACACATACAGTGCACACAGATAGAGCATAAACAAGCTTTATCCTTTGATCATTGTGTGGCAGAAAAAAAGAAAGAAAGAAAAAAAAGAGAGACATTACTGGCTGCGGAAGTCACTGTGAACAGAAATAACATGGAAACTCGCATTTCAACGCGCAAATAAGCCAGCGGGGACGGAGATGCTCATATAACATCAAAGAGTGAAAACGGCCGGGTCTGTTTCAAGTAACGTTTGCAATTCAAGTCTGTATTAACAACCGCTGATCAAATAGCCAGACTTTACACACACACACACACACACACACACACACACACAGAGCGGTGAAGGACAGATGATCACTGAGCGGAGCCATAACAAAGAATCGCTACAGACCAGCCCATCAAGCATCCAATCCCCACTAATTGGGGACGAGATAGGAGGCGTTACTCCAGTGAAAGCTAACCTCCAACCGCCTCAGTATGGTGTGAGTTGGCAAGCTTGCGAAGGGGTAGAAGCGTTCCATGATGTGCAGATTTGCAGAAGAATACAGAAGGAAAGAGCTTTTTGAAGCAATTTCAACAATAACGTCAGTGTGAGTCAAAATCACGGGGGGGGTCTCCTCGACAACTTGATGACGTGACAGCGCTTATGCTACGGTCACCTGTGATCTATATTTCGACTTTGCTTCAGAGCAGTTTTTCCGTTTGATGCGTCAAATCGATGTTAAATACAGATTCTATCAGATTACGATTGTCGCCGCGATGGGCTAACAAGCCACCGCATTTTAACCTCTGTCATCAAGTGTTCCTTACTGCAATGCTGCTCGGACCTTGTAATTGACCTCTCTACTGAAAATTGTATACAGTCTTGTACCTTTGACTTTTTATCAGTCCAGTTTTAATGATTCAACTGGGGCTTGTCCCCTGCCACAGTCTGTTCAGAAAATGAATGGGTTTCTTCCTTTCACAACCCTGGGTGGCCAATATAGTCCCTCCTACTTTGCGACACTATTTGCCTGAAAGAGCCTATTAATGTATGCAAAGTGGGGGAAAGATTGCCGGGATGGATAACTTCACTGGTAAGCACACCTTTTGTGGGTATGAACACATTTAGCTGGCTGGAGGTGGTCTTTGGCCGAATCGTCTATTGTACTGCGTCTTTTGTTGATGGCTGCGTCGCTTCTGCGGCTAATCTCTGGAGCGATACTGTCAATGAAAGAATGAAGGCCCGTTTACGCAAATGGCGCGAAGCTCGAACCGGCGCCATTGACCAATTGCATAGCTTGTCTCGACCACGCTGACGGAACGGAGAGCCCAAGTAGCCAGATTACAAAACTGCTCCACAACATCTCTGGAATAAGCTTCATCGTCTGGTCAGAGATAAATCCGGCTAGCTTGGAGAGGAAGCTGGGACTGACCATGGCTAGCATGCCCCCCCCAGCTGGCTGGCGTTTACCCAGCTCTCCTGCCACAGTAGTCTGCCGGCCCGGCACTGCGAGTTGTCGCAAGGATGTGCGGACGGACATCACTGCGCTAGATAAAAGTCGACTGAATAGGATGGATTAAAATATGTCCTAGGACCAGCGGAGTCAAATGATCGATAAGAATATTCCAGACTCATATGATAGAATATGACATATATTACGTAACCTCGGCTTTGCTGTGGGCAAATAGAACTGGTTGCTGATTAACTATGTTGGTCAATCTATATATATACATATATATATATATATCCTGTATATATCTATACAGGTGAGAAGAAGTTGAACTGAAGCATGTCACATGATGGAAGACATCCCTCCAGACGAGCAGCTTGGCAGGAGAGCTGAGCAAACTATGACACACCGGGAGTGTCTGTATCCAGCCTAAGCCAGCAATTCTACAGAGGAGGAGGAGGAGGAGGAGGACGACGACGACATCAGCTAGTCTCTAATGACTCAATAGGATCTGGACCAGACTTATCACACTGACCATGTCCATCTTTACAGCAGGAGCTATGTAGCTGCTGTCGGATAGATGACACGCAGCAACTGGGCTTCGAGTGTGCTTAACAGGACACAAAGTCACTCAGAGGGCAAAGGAGTGTGTGTGGCTTGCTCAAATGTATTTCCAGCGACACCAACCGAGGCACACTTCCTAAATATAACTCAAAACGTCTGAATGAGGCGGCGGTGCAATGCCACTCCACTCAGAGTATCATACAAATTGCATGATAATGGCTTGAGTCACACTTGTGAAAGATAGTCGCAAGAACACGGGTTCATCTCTTATACCGTTGACTCATCCAAGGTGTAAAATAGATTTCACAACAAGGCATGAATGCGTGGCAAGAGAACAAGGCCGCCAGCTCTTGTTTGGAGGTTTTGGGCGACTGGGGTGAGATGACGTTAAAATGACGCAAACGCGAATATTAACCCCCATTTTAAACTCTCCCTGTTCCATGTCGGCGGGGTGATATCGAGTCGGCCGGTTGAACAGCATCTCTTTGCCACTCACCGGACGTCGTTTTGCTGCGGAGGTTTTTTCTGCCCGACCAGGTTCACCGTTCTTGCTTGGATAGGCTTCTCTTCTCTGAAACACACAAAGTAGGGAAAACGCTGTTAGCACAGAACTTTCTTTGGTTCAAGATCACTTTGCTGCGCTTTTGTATTCCCATAACTCCCCATCAACGATAAACAATGGCCTGCTAATGGAAGTCAGCTAAAGACTCATAAGTTCGGTAGATTTTTTTTGGACAGGCTTGCCAGACAGTATAACGGTCTGAACCCTCTTTTATGTTCATAAGAGTTAAAATAAGGCTGAATATTAGCATCAGTCCGGACCGCAGTTCATTTTGTAATGCTGGCTTTTCCTACGAGTAACAGCTGGCTTTCAGATGTCAATCTTTGCCTTGTTATCCTCGTAAAACCTTGTGTTTTGAGGTCGTTTTAACCTAGTTGTTGTCCAGAGTTCTGCTTTAAAAGCGTAGCATCTTGCATTTTTAGCTGTCTCCGCACAGCTATTTAGGGATGCTCCAAATGCAAACTAAACCGGTAAGAATACTCTCATTGCAGTGTCGGAGGTACCTTTGGGGGCGACGACAGGCCTTACACAACAGTGACATGTTTTCCGATGCGTCCGACTGACACATTCGCAGTGCGATTCAAAAAGCATCTCTCATCCATAAACACGAACCGTGGCGGGCTCTGATCAGTCTGATCACAGAGGAAACGAGAGAGAGAGAGAGAGAGAGAGAGAGAGAAATCCCCGCCAACACCCACGCTGTCTAAAACAGAAGACATGTCTTTTCATCGTCAATACTGTGGGCACCCCTCTCATTGTGTGACACTTTTTGCACATTAGGAACGGTGATATCTCTTTTGTTCCTCATCCTTTGCCGTACTGACTAATAATACAACTAAAGTAAGTAGTGACCGAGGTAGATTTGACGTCCTCGGGTTCCACTGGTAAAAAGGACACTGCGTAACTTGCAGAAAGGACTGTCATCTTTAAAAGAAGTTTAGGTTCGGGCCATCACTGGAGTTTGGTGTCTGAATATTAAAGGAGCGTTTTTAGCCCCTTAACTACAAATCGCGCATGCTCATACGCAACATTTTCAAACGCTTGCTACACATTGTTAGATTTCTGGATGTGCTCTCCTGCCATTTCGGGCGTCCACTGAGTTCCGTTCACCTCCGTATGGTACGAAGACACTTTATTATTACACGGCAATGCGGCTGAAGTGCAGATTGATTGATTTCAGAGGTCTGCGCTGTGTTAGCGTATAGCGATAACGTTACTTAGGCAAACATGAAGGCATACTTCACTGTGATGGATTACACAGTTCCAGCCACTTTCAAGAGTTTGCTAATAGATTTTGAGAAAACGCATTCAGATTTCTAAAATATTGCAGATATCAGATAACCACATTGATGTTATTCAAACCACATTATGCATCATAGGTAGATCAGCACAACTCTTTAAAATAGAGAGTACAACACATACATGATCACAAAGCATTGCGAGGGCATCCAGGCTCGCTTGACTAAGATAAGCGAGGCTCAAAAAACGGATGCAAGCGTACGCGCAAACGCCACACACCTGCGTAACATCTTCCATCCACTCGAGCTTTTACAACGGATATGCAGTACACATGTGTACAGCACACGTTCCTACCTCCAGAGTGAGGGCAGTGACGATTTGAGGACACTTTAGTAAGGCTAATACCGGCATGGGGTTCCTGGTTCCGTCAGTTCGGCGCAGCAAAGAGGGCCGTCCCTCCTGCTAAACTGCCAATCGGTTCGATCACTCGCGCTTGGTCGTATCAATACAATGCACATACTTGAGCGTTTGTGACTATTGTTCTGTGTGTTTGCGAATTCTTATGAGGGCATGCTACTCCATCATTGACGCTTTGTCACATCGCTGTAGAGAGGAGCTTTACAGTGCTATGCTCCCGTTTATGTAACTGGGATTTAGGCTTTTAAAAGAAGTGTATCCATCTTTCTTTCTCTAAATGAAACATTTTCTTATCATATACCATGATAACAGGATGATAATTACTGACAGGACGTCATTGTTTACCCACAATGTATCTGCCATTACATCATTGCTGCTACGGCTGTGTACCTACAGGGAGGTATGCCTACATATACTGCCATCCTTTATATGCTTGAATAGCAAGGGTGGTGAGTATACCTTAAAATGCTCATAAGAGTAGTGTATTCTCTGCCTCTCTGCATTACAACCCACACTACTGCTAGTACACTCACCATGCATGTATTAGTCAACCAGTGCAGCTTTTCAGTGCAGGCCCGATTGTAAAAGACACACACACTGCTCTGCTATGGCAGTGTCCACCCAAACAGTGATGAGAGGGAACGGTGCTGAAGCCAGCATAGTTTAAGACGTGTGTATGTGCTGACAGCCGGCCTCATTTGCAGCCGCTACCGTACGACTGAATGACTGAATCCACGGCTTCTAGTACATTACTGAAAATGATGCATAGCCACTTAGAGCCGGGCTATATATTGGACATTTCCTTCTTTAGATGCAATGAATCGATCCTCCGCTCCAGTGCTGGGCTATCAGTCCGCGCAGAGGGCTTAAAATAGAACAGGGACGTAAAGCTTGAGGAGCGCCTCGCTTAGGTGGGTCGGTCTATCTTTTCTATCTGCCCAGCTATGCACGCAGCTCCACGCAGAAAAACGTGAGAAAGGCATCGTTTCAACTTGATGCATTTTCTGGTCCTGGAGGAAGAGGTGGTGGTGGTGGTGGGGGGGGGGGGGGTGGCGGGGGTGGATGTGGGTTCTGCACCCATTGCAGCGATAAATAAATCTGGAGGAGACTTTTCTCCGTGCACATATGGTGGTGGTAAAGAGGAGGAGGAGGAGGTGGAGGTGGTGGATGCACACACAGTGAATATAAGCCACTCCTGATTCAGAATGACATGACACAGGCACCTTTCTCTCCCCCTGTTATAGGCCTACTGGTTCTATAACAGCCTGTGTGATGTCTGTTGCAAGCGCACTGGCCTACATACAGTGCATACGGCTGGGGAAGGCTCAACCGCACCCCAGAGCTGAGAACAGCAGCTGTTGAGATGGATGCTGCACAGATAAAAGCCAACAGGGAGGGTTTTTTTTTTTTTTTTTTTTTAAACTTTTACTACTCTCAGTGCCGGGCTTCAGTGAGACTTCCTGCTGCATCCACAAATGAAATATTTCAGGTGAAGTCCAGATACTCGCCAGCAGACTCATGGCAATGCGAGGGAGAGTGATGGCAGACGAGAAAACTGTTGTTATTTATCGTCTGAGCGGAGTGTGATGCCGCTGATGATGGGGCATGGTGACACACCCCTTCATCCTCCCACCATCCTCTTCCTTCCTCCCTCCCGAGCAAGTTGCACCTGACCCACCGCCGCACTCACTGAGCCTCTCAGTGTGCTGTGAGACACTGCACACTGGACGTGAACCTGGTCCACACTGCCACCCCCACCCCCTCCCCTCCCCTCCTATGCATGTTTTCTCTTGCACACAGCTGTAGCCTATGTGGGCCTGTGACTTCTGTGTGGAGGGACCTGCATGATGTAGACACACACTCTCTCACACACACACACACACACACAGGCTACACACAGGCATGCATGGTCAGATACAGTGGAGTAATGCTGAAACATGTCATCTGTAAGAGAGAACAGAGGCGGATGGACTTCTTCAGAACGGAAATAGCCCAGGCCCAGTCTCTCTCTCACACACTCACACACTCTCTCTCTCTCACACACACACACACACTCACACACACACACACTATCTTTCTACTCTCTATCTCTCTTACTTTAACATGGCCTCCTCCTTCGCCTCCTCCTCCCGTTGCCGAGCCAGCACAGCCATGATGATCTTCCTCTCGTCCTCCGTCAGATGGCTCAGGTCCGGCTCCGGGATGGTCGGGGCGACGGGTGGGCGCGGGCCGCCCCGAGGGCCCACCGAGGCGAACATCTTCCCCACCACCACCACCTTCCCTCCCTGCTTCTCCTCCTCCTCCTCCTCCTCCTCCTCCTCTTCCTCCTCCTCCTCCTCCTCGCCTCGGTCGGGATCACGGATAGAAAACCCGCTGGCGGAGCCCACGGATCACGACATGGCCCACAGACAAAGCGGCGGTTGGAGCGACTGATGCGGAGTTCCCATGGCGGTGGCGGGGGGCACCCAGGGCGGCGGCGGCGGCGGCGGCAGCACGCAGTGTCGGTGCTAGCTCCGGTAGTGGTAGCAGCGGTGACGGTGGTGGTGGTGGTGGTGGTGGTAGCGCTTCGGCTCCCGGTTGCCGTTTTTCAGCCTCTCCGTCTCCCTCTTGCTGCTCCGCTGTCTTCTCCCCCCACCCCCCTCCCACCGCCCGCCCGCCCGCCTCTCCCCTCCGCCACCTCCGTTTTACGGGGAGCCCATATCTCCGGCGGTCGGTGGGGATGGTGACACACGGGAGGGGGATCTCGCTTTCCTTCCTTCAGGCCAGGCAGAGAGGTGGTGACGGTGGGGTGGGGGGTGGGGGTGGGGGGTCCCCTGAAGGCGGCTCAGGTCGCCGCTCGGTCCGGTGGGCTGGCTGTGTGACGAGGCGGCGGCGACTTCTTGTTTTCCAGCGCCGCCGCTGATGCTGATGCTGATGCTGCTGTCAGGGAGACGGAACCGTCAATGGGACCGCAGCCCCTCAAGCGCGTTCACCTCTCCTGCGGCGGGAGCGCGCAGCCCTCATTTGAGAATGGGGGGCTCCACTCGCCGTTAAGATGCGCGCTCACGCCAGCCTATAGCACACACAGGAAATAAAGGGTTCCTCAGGGGTGCATTGTGGGTGTTGTAGGACCATGAAAAATTGTTGGAATCATATTGGAAATGTGCCCCTGAAATGACGCTTTATGTCCCTGAAGAGATAGACAGCAGCATGGGGGGATTATAGCCTATAGCCTAAAGGTAGGACTGGTTTTATATTATTACGTTAAGGGCTTTTATGGGGCTTTTGCCCTTTAAAATTGACCGAATAACGTGTAATAACATCACTTAATTCAAAGGGCCTTACTTTTTCAATTAAGGTGCAAATTTCAGGGGTTCACTCGGCAATTGGGGTTTATTGAATGCATTAAAGGGGTTTTAATCTTAGTCTTAATCTGCCCTGGATTAAGGTGTTTTTAAGGTGTATGAATCTATGCCACAATTGTATTTCCACCTTAACTGAAAAAGGCCCTTTCAAGTTACAAATGAAGGGGTGACTTTCGTGTGATTTTTTTTTCCCCCTTAGATTATCCTCTAATTATGCCCTCACACTCCCATTAAAGCCGCATTTAGGTTATTATTGATGAGTTACAACCACCTCAGCATTCATGGGTAAATTACTGGAATTGTAAGATTAAAAAAGAATAAGGGATTCAGTTTCGTAGCCTGCCCATGTTCTTCTGCTGCAGTTTGATGGTAACTAAATTGGGTCTGCGCAAAAACAAGCAAAGGGAAAAAACAAACAAACAAACAAACAGTCTGGAGTCATATGCCCCAACCAGTATGTGTCTGTTTTTTTTTTTTTTTTGCAAACAACTAAAAAGTAAATATGCGGTCAAAAGGGTATAAAGCCACAAAGAGAAATGGATGAAAACGCTTCAAAAATAGACCCCTGAACAGGAAACGCAGGCCCATGTTTGGTACGTGATGGATAACAAAATTATGTAAGTAATATATGAGAAATTGTGAATGCAATTGTGAAGAACCATTTTCTAGTGCTGTATGAAACCCTTCACAGTAAGAGTGTTTGCACTCTCCTCCTCCTCCTCCTCCTCCTCTCACCCACCAATCATTGCGTGTTAGAATGACGCGCATCCCCCTTTTTTTTTTTCTCCTTCAACCCACCCCCCCTCCCCTCTCTCTCTCTCTCTCTCTCTCTCCCTCTCTCCCTCCACTCCTTCCTTCTGTCCTTCCTCCTTATCCATCCTCCCAGCTTCCACCACTCACACACACACACACACACACACACACACTCACACATACTACTTCCTCATGCTGAAAAAGAATCTGAAGGGAGCCTAAGGTTTACCACAGAGCCATGCACATGTATGGCTATAGGCTGACATTTACAGTATGTCAGCGTTCAACATTTTTAATTCGGTTGTGTGGTCTTTGAGGGGGGGTTCCCAAACATTACTATTCAGATACACGGCAATATGCCACAGCGGAGCGGTGTAAATCACACAAACTGTATAAGACGCGGTGATTTACTGCATCACATTAACCTACATTTGGAAACAACATGTACTTTACTGGACTATTTTTAGCCTCAGATCCAGATTTTGTAAAAAAAACAACAAAAAAAAAAAAAAACTGGTATCTGAACTACCGAAGCTTCATTGTAGACCATGATTTGGTTTAGAAATGTACTCCTTTTTTTCATACAGCTAATAGGACCCTGTG
The DNA here is from genome assembly GCF_043641665.1 of Enoplosus armatus. Taxonomy (NCBI): domain Eukaryota; kingdom Metazoa; phylum Chordata; class Actinopteri; order Centrarchiformes; family Enoplosidae; genus Enoplosus; species Enoplosus armatus. The sequence goes on along the minus strand of NC_092191.1, from coordinate 21,082,301 downwards.
CCAAAATTAAACCATGCCACATTTTTCTGGAACCCCCTCAAGGGACCCCACAGATCATACACACTGTGTTGTAAAACCAGTTGAGTCGAGGTCAGACTGCATCGCTGTGAGTTCACAGTGGAATGTAAAATCAGCTTGTGAAGCTCCATTTGTATTTCAGCACCATGGCCAGCTCACTGAGCAGCGGGGCTGTACTTAAATGCACCGAGAGGGGGGAAATGTACTGAGACGAGCAGTAGCTGCAAGTCTGGAGCCAGTAGCATGTTGGGACTCGGGAGAACAGGCATCAAGAGAAAAGAAAACCCTGGCTTAGCCCAAACCCTTCGTCGTCATCGTCGTCATCATCATCATCATCATCTTATAATACGCCCAAAGCAAAGAACAATTTGCTGAGCATCACCGCAGGCATGCAACAATGCATTCTTGCTCGACTTGCTCAACAGCTCTGACTCAGCCTAAAGGAGGCGCCTATTTAGGGCAGTGATGCCCAGGGAGAAAGACCAACGAGTTTACACATCCAACCACAACGGTCTCATTTGACTGAGTAACTTTTCTTTCAGGCGGCTCACTTTTCAAGAGGGCATAGGACAGTTCCCTCCCACGACGCTGCAGCACCAGCAGAGGCAAAGAAGATGGAAATGGTCCACCACAACATTTGCTGAAATAAATGACCGTGCACGTGACAGAGTTTGCTGGTCCCACAGAGGCTCATGCCATGTGGACCATGCAGGTAGACTATGATGTGTTCAGATACAACAAGGCCCACTCAAATCAAGGGTTGTTTGATATCTGATAAATGAGGCGGTTGTCACAGTAATCTATGAACTACATTAGGCCTGCTTTTCAAAACAAATAGCTACACTATTAAAAGGGGAGTTGCCATGTTTGCATGTTTCCATGATTCCATCTCCCTCAGGGTGTAGTTGGAATAGTTTAATCACACCTGCTGGGTTAGGGGTTGGGTTAGGATTACACTGTTACCTGCAGTCACAGTACAGCCAGACTTTCTTTACCAAATTATTAACTGGTTGCTTGCATGTAATGTTTACTTTTCAGTCTACAATGTTCTCGGCTGTTTGCACTAGATTGGCATTGGTTGCATCAAGCAACCCAAAACAAAAACGGAAGTAAGGCTATTTTGACTTCACAATAAAAAAAAATTAAAAAAACAGTAAGCCTATATTGAAGCTTGTATGTAAATGGTCTAAGAAAGCATTCTATTACTACCACTACTACTATGACCAATAATAAGATAACAACCATACTAATTATAATTATGACAATCTTAAATCACGTTGTAGTAAAATGTTTGACGTATTCCTTTAATTGATTTTTCCATTTGCAAAAAAAAAACATTAATGTTGACATTCCTCAAGTAAAAGCCACTATATTAAACTTAAAATGAGTCTACAAAGGGAAAATATAGAGGGAAAAAAAAAAAAAAAACATTTTAGCAATTAGCATATGACGACATAGGCTACTAAAGGTTACATGCAGCCTAATGTATGTTAGCGAGAAATATATTTTAATTTGAAATTGAGATGGTCAGATCCCGGAAGTGCTGCTGCTCCCCCCTGAGCTTCACGACTGCTGAAGTATAAAGCCCTCAATAACTTGATAGCCCCCCCTAAGAACGTCAGCGTCCTGCGAGGCTGCATGCAAACCGGTCAAGCTCCAGGGTGAGTAGGCGGCGCTGAGAATGTAGCAAACCGTCGGCGGCTCACACGCAGCCCCGGGTCGGTTGCGGGCACTCTGCGGCGTTAGCTCGCTGACCCAGCTAGCTTTCCCTGGCGCGGCTCGCCGGGCGGCTCTCCCGCAGTGTATCTGCCGACATACCCTGCGAACATGGCCACCTTTCTGTCTCTCGACACAAAACGTTTGAATTTGCGAGCTTGGCGCCGTGCGCGAGAATACTACAAGTTACGCTTCCATTCAAACAGCGGCAGTAAATCCTCTGCGGTGACGCATTTTCGAAACAGTGCGTTCGTCTCACCCTAACCCTGTTTTGCGGTCACCCAGACAAACATTTGGCTATAAACGTAATGCAATTCAGTGTTGAATTCGTGTAGTTTGGAAGCGGTTCATGTCTATGGCTTTATTGGCTGTATTTTATCCACCGCACAATCTTGTAAAGCCCCACGGAAGTGATTACAGAACAACCAATACCTGGGTTGTTTATCCGAGTATTACATTCAGTAATGGCAGAAGGTGTATTCTGTGTTTTTTTTTTTTTTTTCTATTATTCATATACATATAATGCATCAAAACATTAAAAGGGGAATACTGAATAAAATGCTGGACGCCATCTTAGTGGACAAACTTAGTGTCTTCCCCAACCCTCAGGTGATATGACATGTTGCCAGTGGTGGTGGTCCATGGAGGGGCGGGTCAAGTCCCAAGGGAGCGGGCGGAAAAGTCCACTTCGGGGGTGTGCTCGGCAGCCCGAGCGGGGTACGTCGTCCTCCGGGGAGGGGGCAGCAGCGTGGACGCCGTGGTAGAGGCTGTGACCCAGCTGGAGAATGACCCCTCCTTCAATGCAGGTGATGGAAACACACACACACACACACACAATCACACACACTACTGTATGTTCCTCCATCTGGTGTACATGTTGTAATCCACATATCCTACTCTGCACATGTTTTATACATGTGTAATGTATATGAACACATTTGTTGTTGTATGAACCTGCTCCATCTAATGGGTTATATGTTTCATACATCCTTAATGTTTCTTAACACATTTCTTACCATATTTATTTTTTAATCTTTTCATGCATTGCAACGTATATGTTATTATAGTCCATATTTTCGCTCGTTCATTTGTCTTAGACTCAGTAGGACATGCTGTAATTCCTTTTTTGTTGTACTTTTGATATCCACATTTCACTATGACGTCCCTGAAAGCGTGGAGTTGTTTGCTGCATTATTAATAATACCTTCCATCTGCAAAGCGCTTGTTTCTAGCTCTTTTACTTTGGGTGTGACAACGAACACAATGAATTAGCCGTTCACGTTTTAAGGAGTTACGCCGCTGTGGTAAAGGCCTGGGAATTCGACTCTGAAAATGATTCCTTGTCCCCAGAGGCAAGACTCCATCAGATCATTTCTCAAATCGCATTGCAGGGTGTGGGTCCGTGCTGAACGTCAAAGGAGAGGTGGAGATGGACGCCATCGTGATGGACGGGGAAACACTGGGTAGCGGTGCCGTGTCCGCTGTGCGCAACATAGCCAACCCCATCCAGCTGGCAAGACTGGTCATGGACAAGGTGCGTGCATTTGAATATGGGATGGTTACGGCACAAAAATGTAGCATTATGATGTTGACAAACTTCTCATTTGTCTCCTGCGTATACTGAACAAATGTAGTTATTCATCCATGTACTGCAGAATTAAGGATTTATAAGAACCAAAATAAGATGCAACGTATCTTGTTAAAAAAACAAGGTAGGAGCCGTCGTTATGGCCGCAATCTAGTTTGCAAAGTGTCCTGAAAATACACTCACATGCTTTCCGAGTGCAAATATGTTCTGTAACAGTTTATGGATGCGTTTTCGTAGACGTGAACTTCCATCTCTGTTTCAGACCAGTCACGCGTGTCTGACAGCAGAGGGTGCCAGTCAGTTCGCCCGGTCCTTGTGTGTCCCCGAGGTGCCCCAGGGGTCCCTCATCACGGAGTACTCCCGCACGCGCTGGGAAAAGAACCTGGCACCTGATGCCAACCCTGTGGAGTGCCAAATGTGAGACATCGATTTAAGCTTATTAGCATTTGGTCCTGGAATACCACGTTCCATTAGACACGAGTCCCTGCAGAAGGACTGCTTTCTGAAAGCAGCTTTGTTGCTCGATTAGCTGGATGAAAAGCCCCCACAGTTTTCTCCACGACATAACCAAATACGCTACATCCTTGTTGCGGTATTTTCTCCTCCTAAAGGAGAACCTGTAAAGATTAACATAAAAAGTGAGTAACATTTGGAACACACTGAGCACACGAATCAACAATGGCATATTGGATTAAGTTTGAGAAGCTTCTATGGATGTTTGGACAGGTTTTTTTTTTTTTGCTGTGACTCTGGGTCATCATAGGAATTCATTGTTACTGCTGTGAGTCCCCGCTGACTCCAGCTGCATTCTTCACGAAAGAGCCAACTTTTTTAAGCCTACAAGCAGTGAGGAGCTGATCCTCAAAAGAAAGATGCCTTTAACCCTTAACCTAGTTTTAGCTTGTTCGAACGTGGTAAGCAGGTTACTGCATAAACTGGTCATACCTTTTTAGTGGTCTTGAGAATGACATGAGGTAATAATTCTGCTGTTCCTGTATGTTTTGTTGTGTAGGGGGAAGATGGGCACGGTTGGAGCAGTGGCAGTAGATAGTAAGGGCAACGTGGCCTGCGCGACCTCCACTGGAGGGATGCTGAACAAGATGGAGGGACGAGTGGGCGACACGCCCTGCATAGGTCAGTCCTATTATGTGCCTTTTTTTTTTTTGTGAAGTTTTTGTTCAATAATGCTCAAAATCACAGCACCCCCACCAAGTACAGGGACGCTCATCCACCCGCTCAGTCTGTCTTAAGTTATTGGAGCGCTCTGCTCAGGGCTGCTCTTCAGGTTGTTGGAGGTTGTTCAGTTTGTGTCGCAGAAAGCGCTTTTTTCGGTTGTGAAGGAGAGTTACTTGGTTTCTTGATGGACAGATGGCTGTACTTGTTGCTGAAGTAATTGCTGACTAGCGCTATCTGTAGCTGCCGTTAGCTGAGTGAGCCGCGCTGCTAGCCGTCCTGTTAACGGCCTGTTTCAGAGGATAAACTGAGGGGCTGCGCAAAGGGGCCATCATGAGATAAATAAGAATCTTTTGTAACTGTGAATCATGCAAAGCTACTCTAGTGGAGTCCCAGAATCAAAATATAGAGCCGCAATGAGAATAATACGGGACCTTTTTAAAGTATTTCTTTTCATACGGTTCCCACAAGGTGTGTGGACCTGCCCAATGCTGGGTCAGCGTTCACACTAATTTCAGTCTGACTCATTGTTCCTTTGACCTTTTATCAGTAGAAGTAGTGAGTGAACAAAGTCTGCTTGGTTAATAGTTGACTATGGGATTTGTGTTTGCTAACAACACACAGTTCAATGCTGTCACATGCTGCAACTTTGTAGAGAACGAAATGCAGAGTTCTTTTGGATCTTGCCAAAAGGGCCTCCAATTGACATCCGGTGTAACACTGACCCATTCGTATTCATTACGTCAGAGCCACAGCACGGACTGGCTTATACTAATAACCTAATGCAGGCTGAGTAATGTGCCAGGAAGTGTCACTGGAGAAGATAAGTATGCATCGGTGTGACAGTGAATCATCCCAGACTTGTTTTATACAGAGGTTCGGTAAACAGCAGAGAGTGGGGTTTGGCCGCCTCGGCCCCCCATCTAATCTGTCTGATTAGACTGCCAGGAGTCAGTTGCCGAGTTACAGCCTCACCCTCTGGAGCAGAGGTCTGAGTTCAACCTCATGTTTTTCATTTTTATTTCATTTTTTTATTTTTATTTTTTTCGGTCCTTGTTAACAATTCTTTCATAATGAATACACACATAAATCACTAAATAACAAAAAGGCACGGAATTAAGATAACATTTAAAAGGAAAAATAAATCAATCAGTTAATCAATAATTAGATCAATAAATAAACAAAAAAAAACAAACAAACAAGTTGACCGAAAAGGCCAACCTACCCTTTTTACATAACTTATTCTAATAGGGAACCCTTTCGCTACTATATTTAAGTTACACAAAAACAAAACAAAAACACAAGTTCCAATACCCAACAATGATCATATCTCAGTTTCATATTTGTTGACCACCGTATTTTTCAACATTTTCTTGAATTTGCAAAGTGAAGTACACATTCGCAATTCCTTGTTCCAACTATAACCTCAAAGGCATTCTGGTAAAAAGACGCGCCAGTGAAAGTTCAAATTCACAATGAAAATCGGTCATCATTTTGATGAAAGGCACCGACTCACAGGACACCGAAACAAACGGCCATTCATTCATTTCTGAACCTTCTCCATGAGTCGTCTGTCGTGTGAACCTCAGTGTGCTGCAACTGCTGCCCCTCCTCCACCATAATGATACCATTGCCAACCACCATCAACATGGGAAATTAAGAGCTGAGATCAGAGCGTCAGTGAGGTGTCAAAGTCTGCGAATTTCAGGTGTAAAGGAGCAAAAGCATTACTCTCCCATCTAGTGAAATGGACGTGTAACTGCAGGGTCTGTCATAAAACTGTTAAAAATGTGACTCAGTTTACTCTATTCTTTACACTTCACATTCCTAACCAGAGTTTGGAAGGTGTCATTGTTACTGTATTGCCACACCCACCTGAAAGTACAAATAAAAAACCCCTAAAACAAGTGAATTTAACTATGCCCATCAAAAATGAATACAAATCGTGATTATTATTTTTTTTCTGTCTCATTTGAAATAACTTGTAAAGGGCAGCAGGATCATATGATGTTTTGTGTGTGTGTGTGTGTGTGTGTGTGAGGGTGTGGAGGTTATGCTGACAACAGGATGGGAGCAGTGTCAACTACAGGCCATGGAGAAGCCATCATGAAGGTTACTCTAGCCAGACTCATCCTGTTCCACATGGAGCAAGGTAAAACACACACACACACACTCGCAGCGTGTTGTCGATGGGACACAGAAAAGTAAAGTGAATAGCTTTAATCTCTGACATCTCGGCGAACACTTCCTCCTGATCTATTACCTTCTTTCTTCCTCTTCCTCTGGTCTCAGGTCTGTCAGCAGAGGCAGCCAGTGATTTAGGCCTGGCCTACATGAAGTCCAGAGTAAGCGGGCAGGGTGGGGTGGTGACAGTGGACCCCCAGGGCCACTGGGCCGCTTGCTTCTCCAGCCTGCAGATGGCCTGGGCTGCAGCCCAGAAAGATACCCTGCACTACGGCCTGTACACTGGAGAGCACATCACAGAGAGCATCGATGACCCCCGCTGACAGAAAACACAATATTAATATTTTTTATGCTGAGCTTTTACACTCAGACTAGAAAGAAATTAAAACTACTTAATACTACTACAAAGTGTACTGTAAGCTTGAACCTGAGCCAGTATTTGTGACGTGCTGCTGATCGTGGTGTTGGTGATTGTCACTACTGAAGCTTTGTGTTGGGAGAACCCTGATTCTTGACAATAAATACCTTTAATCAGTGACCATCAAGAGCTCCACGCCTCATTTACCCAGACTGATGTGGTAAGCCCCGACTGTGATGCAATACCCTTTTGGATCCACTAGATGGTGATGTTTCGCTATAAATCAGCACACGCACTCTTTCTCTCAGCAAGCCCGTACTGTTTGAGGGGCTTGAGGTTGGTTTTGTCACAGCGTCTCCTGGTGTGACGGCCGCGACCACACATGGTAATAAAATTCCATTTCACACTCCCGATGGCTGCAGTGTCCACGTTGTGTCTACTGACCGACCCACACATAAGTGGGACTTGATAAGAACGTGGGCAAGACCAATTTAGGATTGTAGATTTTCAAAGCAGAAGGCGCACGGACTGACGCTTAAAGAGGCCATATTATGCTTCTTGGCATAAATCACCACACATTATGGATAAAGTGCAAGTTTACTAGACCAGAAATTTTAATCCAACAAAATCCGACTCTTTCTTCTCCTCACAAAATGCCCCATTTTCTAAGCATTCATTGGTTTTAGTTGTACAATTCTAATGGAGACATAGTTGTGTGTAAATGCGTGTAAAAAAACTCTCCCCATAGGATACATTTGTCTAACAAAACCTCCCATTTGAACGTAATTCTTGTAGCGGGGTATATATACGCTTCAGTTTTTTTATTGACGAGGCTTTCACATTACCTAGAAAAGAATACGTTGATTGGAACACCTTCGCAAAAAGACAGGAGTACCAGGTTCTTCTGGGTACCCGGATCAAGCAAGACTGACCCTGTACCCTGCACTATGCCCCGAATCTCGAGGAACACTTTACGCAGAACAACCAAAAAAAAACTGCCTTCGTTAGGGGAGTCCAGAAAACACACTCTGGACGACAACGACTCAAAGTATTCAACAGAAATATGTGCTTTCTCATCTGTTCTCGGGCCACTCAGTGAAATCTGAGCTGCAGTTCCCCTCCTCCCCCTCCTTCGTCCCTCCTATGCCGTGTTTGCATTCTCATGTATACGAAACACACATTTGCTTAGACGTGCAAACACTCTCTTAACTATGGCTCCCTTCGGTAATATACTGTATGTATAAACTATTTTCCTTGCAGATCACCTGCGTTGAGATTGACTTGTTTTCCAAAATTGACAGATTTTGATCTTCTACTGTCAGAGAAAGCAAAAAAGCTGCTGTAATGATATTTTTTCATCCCACTGCTGCTGATCAGATGGTGATCACTAATGCAGAGACTTTATCCCCCTTAATGCCTTTATCCCTGACCATCTTGCGTTTCATGCCTCATGTGTCTGTTGAAGTGTGTTTAAGCCTTGACTGCATGTGTTAACCTGATAGATTGACTAGAGGCTCATTCAATACCCAAAACACAAACTTTCCTTGACTTTTTTTTGACCCTCTCCTTCAAACCTGTGGCCGTTTTGTTAGTCTTCTAAGCCGGGAGATTTTTTTTTTTGATGTGGTGAGCAATAAACTATGCATTAGTTTGACATGCAGCAATGTGCCAGCAAAGGTAAGGAAGAAGGAAGAAGAAGACTGCTTGCAAGTAAACATGGATGTAAACAATGCAGGGTTTTAAACTTTGAAGAAAAATCAACTTTGCAAATGATTTATGAGGAAGGAAATGCACTCAAGACGTCAAGGATACAAACAATGTGATTTGGTGAGAAAGGCTGAATGTAAACATAACTTTTGTTTGCTTTCAGTGCACCTTCAAAGCCTTATATTCAGCTTCTACAGCAAGAGGAAAGGTCCTCTTGACAAGGATGACCCCTATCGCCAACACTTTTTGCACTTGACGTAGAGGCTTTGGCACAAGCCATAAGACGATAGTATGCAGGGAATTACGGTCAATACCACAGAACACAAAATAGCACTGTACACGGATGACATCATGTTATATGTTCGTAGTCCAGATATATGCCTTCCTTTTCTTTTAGATCTTCTTGACATATTTGGTACATATTCAAGGCTGTGAGCTCTATATACAAAACGCACGCTAGCCACATCCATGTGTGCCAAAAAGCAATCCAGTATTTGGGATCTAGTTGACACATTGTCCTGGTCACGTGTATAAAATAACTATCAATCTGTAAACAGGAAAATCACGGAGTACTGGCGTCAGGTCAGCATGCTAAAATGCGCACAATGACAGCGCTCGCATGCAAATGTTTAGCAGGTACATTAGTTTAGCGTGTTAGGATGCTATCATTTGCTAATTGATGCTAAACATAAAGTACAGCTGATGGCAATGCCGTCGGTTTTGCAGGCATTTGGTCATAAACGTGAGTACTGTGACAGCAAATAAGTATCTTTAAAGAGTACCTCAAAGTATAAGTGTACATTTTGACATGACGACGGCACTACAGGAAAGGTCAGGCGATCGCCAAAGTTATTGCAAATCGTTCAAATTCCGATTTCATTCCAATGTATCCAGTTGTCGTTGAGGTATTTCAGTCTTGACCAAAGTGGTGGACCGACTGACAGGCCAACTGACCAATATCGGCATCCCTAGAGCCACAGCGATAGCAAGGCTAAAAACAGGGACCTGGAGTAGCCAAAAACAAGCAAACATGGAGGTAGCTAGCAAGATGTTTAGGCTGTATATACATTACTCAGTCGTGAGCACCGTGTGAACAGTAGTTTATTTGACATGTGATGATGATGACTTCTCGATCTGGTGTGATCCAGCCGTGTGCTACACATTCTTACAGTAACCTGCGAGTGGGATATCCTCTGCAGGTCACACATCCCACCACTGCTGTGAGTGTCAACTCTCTTACCTAATCCCCACATCCCTACGGTGCTTTGAGTATCAACACTTATTCTTCGAGCTAGAGGCATTTTATCTGCATTCAGATCCTGATACCGGCAGGCTTCTGCTCTAGTTTGTACCCTAAACAAAGCAATAATGGGGGTGGTGGAAAAAGCAAACGTGCGTACTGCCATTTCAGGCTGACAGCATCAGGTGTGTGTGTGTGTGTGTGTGTGTGTGTGTGTGTGTGTGTGTGTGTGTCTTCTTGTCCAGAATAAAGAGGTCTCTGCGAGAAGCAGTTTGACTTTTCATCCCGTGAAGTGTGCACATTTGGGACGACTCTCCCTTCTTCAAGGGGCCGTTTCAGGGATAGGATTTGGCCTCACCCGGGGTTACCCAGACTGCCCACAGTGCTCGGACAAAGGCCCTCCCACCCTGAAGGCTCAAAGTGGGACATAGCATTAGTGGGTCAACTTTGTTTACTTACATTATGCAACAGTTTATCCTGGACTACTTTGTGGTGAACATATAGCCCAGGGGTTGGTGGAAATTGCGTGGCTATATTAAACCTCGCGCTCTCACCTCTACATCAGGTTGTTTTCTAGCACAGGGGTCCACTTTTACTTTAAGTAGCATTTTCATTGCAGGGGTTTCACTTGTATCGCTACTTTTACGTCGGTAACAAGGTGTGAATACTTCTTCTGCCACTGACTTGGAATGCTTTAATGCTTGCTGGTCTTATTTTCTGATTTATATTGTTATTGTTGTTGGACATTGTGTATGTTAGCCTTAGAGAGAGAGAGAGAGAGAGAGAGAGAGATGGGGAATGTCATGCAGCAAAAGTCCATCATTTACAAATGCACACGCACTCATACACATACACACATGTGCCCCTTAACAGGCTTGCATGTTATTATATTATTATATTATTGCTGTTCCAGTTTCCTCTGATTGAATGTACACATTATGGTACACATTGCTTGTAAACCTTTCCCTCTGTTGGCGTTTATGCTCTGCCCCGTTGCACCAATAAAACAAACAAACAAAAAGTTTTGTTGGGGATTATGTTTAGGGGTTAAATGTGGTCAATTGAGGCTTCCTGTGAGTACAGCCAAACGTGTGCCCCTTTACATAACCAACAGTGCAAGCCGGAGAATGTCTGCACATAAAAGGAGACGTGCTACTGAAACATTCTCAGCCGATCCGCGCGGAATGAAAAGGACATCAGCATACAGTTGACCTCCCCGCAGTCAGCAGTGTGGAGGTTGATGCAGCCTCTGCAAGGTGAGATAAGGCCCTCGCTGTCCTTCTCCTCCACCGTTGGGCATCTTATCTTTTTGTGGCGTTCAGGCCCGGTGGGAGAGACCAGTGGGCCTTTATTGCGCTGGGTCGTGTCTAAACAAAGCAATAATGTGGGTTGGCAAATGCATAGATGTGCTATACTGCAGATGAAACGTTCTCACATGTGCAGAAAGTAGAAAGTAGACGCGCAGGGCTTCGGGTGAGATGTCTATATGAAGATGTATATATAAATGTATACAAAAAGTACTGAATGAATTAGCTTTAATTAAGTATTGTGTGTGTGTGTGTGTGTGTGTGTATGTGTGTGTGTGTGTGTGTGTGTGTGTGTGTGTATATATGTCTGCAAGGTGAGATTTGGCCCCACTGTCCTACAGCTTCCTGGCTATTGGCCAGTCTGGAAGCTGCGTCAAGATAAACGCAATTAGACAACATTATACCGGAAGTGATGCCACTGCTTTCATACCAAAAGCAGTAATTGTACCGTAAAAAAAATGACGCCATGCGATATTTATCAAATGGCAGGGACATATTTTCTTTCGCGAACACATTTTAGCATATATACTTTCTATGTTTTGTGTATTCTTTTATTAATGTAGCTATTTATTCCGAAAAGAATGACCGGAAACGGATTGTAGTTGAGGCTAACGATTGTGAGCTGACATGACTTGCACCGCTCACTGAAAAGGGGGCCGGACTCCGTCCTGTTTTCTTCCTACAAAAACCTCCAGAGTTATCAGCGGGCAGTCTCAGCTGGGAAAAGAGGAAAGTAGGCTCCGTAGACTAAAAGGAAAATAAAATTAAAAAAAAAAAAAAGGTATGCGATCTTCCGATTGCCTGAACTCTAGAAAGTGTCCGTCATCACCCAGCTCGTCCCTGCTCCGCTGGAGTCGCCGAGGACAAGTGACCGGCATGGACAGAAGACCGAGTTTGTGTTTTTTGACGCTGTTTATTTCATGTGACTGTTGGTCAGAGTTCGCAAAAGGACTGCTCGCTGCTATTTGAAATCAGCCCTGAAATACGAAGAGCAGCAGAGCTGGTCCGCTGTCTGCAACTGCTGTCCGCAAGGAAGTGCTCATGGTGAGTTAACTTACCTCCGGACTGGTTCCGCGGTCTCTCGCACGGGCTCACCATCACGCCAAACTCCTATCAGAAACCAGCGAAGTTTGATTTACCGTCGCTTTCAGCACACTTGTACACGTTGTAAAACACTCACGGAGATATTAGTTACATTAAAACATACCAATCATATGCTCGGCATAGAGTAGTGGTATCAAAAGCACTACTAATGTTATCAAAAAAAATAACTTTTTTTTTTTGTAAACGTCTCATAATTTACATTCACAAATTACGCCAATGAGGGCGGCCAAGCGATGCGAGACCCAGGGGAAGATTTTTAATGGCAAAAGTGCTGCTGAGGGAATGATCTATTAGCCGAATGCGCAAGAAGACACATGAGAATCTGTAAATGCAATTACTCGGGCCTCCTCCCTTTATGTAAATATGCTGACAATCAAAAGAGTTCTAAATAGAGATTTTTGTATTGAGTTTGTATCCTCTTTAACGCGAGAACTGAACGTATCCGCGCTCAGGCTGGGTGCTTTAATGAACTGTGATGCTTATTTCACACAGTGCAGGCCTATAGTCCACCTCACAGCAGTAAAACACAAATATTGACATATTGATTATGGAGAGAAAAGTGTATATATATATATATATATATATATGGCACTTTAGTTCTCAGTTGTACTCTTCTGTAATTGAGTCACATTTTTCTTGAAGTTCAAGTAGGCTACTCCAGAAATAATGTGAAGTAATCAGGTCATACATTAATAGAATGTGTCTTTTTGAATTTGAGAAATCAGTAGATTAGTAGATTTAAAGGGATGCAGAGGGGGATAAACTCATCGAAACTTGGTGCATCAAAGGTTAGTGTCCCCCTAAAGGACAAGCGTCAAGTAGATGTGAACCAGTGGATAGGATCTTCAAAGGGTTAAAAAAAAAAACCCATTTGTACTTCATATTGGTTGTTGTTTGCCTTATGATAATCATAGTTCAACCGCGTCGCCATTTACCACCAGATCACTGAATAGTTAACTTGCAAAAGTGCGTTTTTAAGTAGGCAATCAGTAATCCGTAGCGGGTTGCATATGCAAGTGACCCCCTCAGCCCTGCCTTGCCTACTCATCCGTCTCTTTCCTCCCATGGGATGATGGTCGGTTTGGTTCCCAGGCGGAATGAGTGTGTGGAAGACTGAGGGAAAACTTCCACAGTGAGAAAAGTGTAAGTATTATTCCGACAGGACAGAAGGCAGAACCCTTCATCATTTTAAAAAAATCTTTTAGGGGATTAACTTGATGCACAACGTACCTTTTTTTTTTTTTTTAAGTGTGGAGAATATGGATACCAGAATCATCCCTGTGCTCCTGGTGGGTCGTTGAATGTGGTGCGCCACGCTAACACGTTGTTGTGTGAGTGTGTGTGTGTGTGTGTGTGTGGAAGCAGGAAATGGCTAACATTCTCCGAATCTGAAATCCCTTAAACTCCGTGCAGGTGATGCAGACAGGTTTATATGTGGACATTGAGCGAGTATTCACTCAAAATGCTCTCCATTTTTTAGCCGCTTGCGCTTCCCTTCTGCACACCGCCGTCACCTCCTGTGGAAGTGGTTCAAATTAGGACGTTATATGTCTGTGTCTTCACCAGTGACTGTAGTTTTCATGTTGCATACTGAATACGTGCTGCTGCTGTAGAGGTTACACAGGAAGTCCTTTAGCTAGTTGAATGCAGTTTATGTCCTCATGAGCTTGCTTGCTTGCATGTGTGTGTGTGTGTGTGTGTGTGTGTGTGTGTGTGTGTGTGTGTGTGTGTGTGTGTGTGTGTGTGTGTGTGTGTGTGTGTGTGAGAGAGAGAGAGAGCTGCGTTGTTTGTGTTGATCCAGGCCTCTTGGCTCTTTGTGTTTGAGGAGGGGTCTCCGGCCTCGCAGGGCTGACCTCAGGGTTGCCATGGAGACCACAGGAGTGACTTCCTGAATTCTCGGCCCATCCCGCAATACATTATAGGGCAGGGATCTGCAGTGGAACTCAAAACGGGAGTGGAGGGCGGGGGGGGGGGGGGGCGTCAGGCAGGCCAAGACAGTTCTATTTTAATGGGATTATTCTTCCCATAAAAATGTATAAATGAATCGGTACTGTAAAAAGAGCAGTAGATTTAAGAAAGTGAATGCAATGCAGGGGAGCCAATATGGAGCCCAGATGAAAGAAAAACACAACACGATGCATCTATAAAGACATTTAAATGAGGCATCCCGTCAGACTCGGATATGCAGTCCTTCTCAGAGCTCGGTTCTATTCACTTTAATGGCTTTCCACGATTTTATCCTTTCAAGCCACATTAATGTAATGGATTTCCTTTTAGTATGGTAATAATGTAAAGCAAGTTCAAAGTTGAACTCGAGAACAAGTAGTTGCTCCAGTCTGTTAACATAAACTTCCGTCAGCTTAGTCACCGTTTTTTTTTTTTTTTTACTTTCTGGCCAAGAACTTGGTCATTCGTCCTCATAATCTATACAATTAAATGAAAAGCCTCCAAATAATGATCCCATGAGTGGAATACCGTCGGTGTAATTAGGTTGTTTATTGCCGGACGTCACTGAGGCGCACTACCAGGGCAGATTTCCCACATAGTGAGGTCTGAAGGGCAACTGGAAACCAGGAAAAAACAGAATACTTCAAACGGAGCTAGTCATCTATTACATCTTGGGTGGGGGGGGGGCTGCTTATTGTCCTTCTTTCCGAGACTTTGAAAAGATTTATTCTGCTCTCATATCTGTGCGTTCAGAACGGAGCTAGAGTCAGTTAGCCTAGCTTAGCTTGAAGACTGGAAGTAGGGGAAAGCGTCGCTTGGCTCCCTCCCAAAGTTCGAAAGTCAGTCTGCCAACACCTCTGAAGCCTACTAATTAACTCCAAAAGTGTGACCGAGTACAAATACATGAACTATAACGTGTGTAGAGGAAAATTTAAAATCTACACAAAACCGTAGGTGTTGAGAAAGACCAGGGGTTTATTATCAACTTTTCCAACATCATTGCTAAACATAGTTTCCTGCAAACCCCTGGCACTGCAAACCCCCCCCCCCCCCCCCCCCCCCCGAGGGTGTCGAGCAACATTAACCTGCCGTTTTTGTCCTTTAGGAGTCAACAGGGTTAATAATCAGAGTTCTGGTTTCACGGGCCACCACCTCTGTTAGTATTCAGGACCCTGATCGGAATATCCGCCGGTCCGTTAAACTGCTGACAGAGACATTGATATACAAGGTCAACTCGTCAGAGAGGGAGGGGGTGAACGAAGGAGGAAGGGAGGGGTCTGCGCTATCAGATAAAGAATGGAAACTTGTAGGAAAACTCCAACCTACACACACACACACACACACACACACTGACACACTTTTGTGAAGGTTGTAGCTACTGGCAAGTGTTGTTAATGAAGATTAGAAGTGAAATTGCAATCTAATTACGAAGTCAAGGGCACAGATTAGGCTTGTTTTAAGTTGGATTCGGATATCACTGAATGGTATATCAATCTCAGTCTGGTCAAGTGCTTAAATTGTTTGACAAATTTTTAAAATTGCTGTTGAGAGCCACTGCAGGAACCCTGTAAATGTAAAATCCACTAAGCTGAGCAGTAACTCGCGGAGTGGCGATTCAGATTGACACTTCAGGAATCCAGGTACTGAGTCACCAATTAGTCCCAGCAAGTTCCTGGTGGAGGTGGTGCTACTTATCTGTTGATTCCCTACAGCTTCCTGTCTCTTATGGCTGTTTGTTTTTAGATTTGTGGCTTGCATATTCTTTTTGTCGAATAGAACTTTTCTAGGACCCCAGGAAGTACCTCAAGAACTCTGAAACCTCTCTGCATTTCGACAAGACAGGCTGTTATTTAACCTGCTAGGGGACCACAAGACAAAAATAAGCTGTAGCCCCCCCCCCTCCCGTTTTTTACCAAACTTCGGTAATTTATGCAAAAATTTACATAGGAAAAAGCAGCATGTAAAGCACAATATAATCTAAAGGAATAGTAAATGCTCGCTTTGCCCGGTTGATGATTACACGTTGTAGCTGAGCCAAGTCTTAAGAGGTGTGAGAATAGTTGAGTACCAGTAAAATAGACTAGATTTTCTTTTTAATCAGTTATCTACTAACTGTTTGTTGGAATCAAACCCAATAAAGAGACTTTACTTACTGATTTACATACTTCCTTAGTTTAGTTCCTGGGACTATGTGGTCAAAAAGGCCCATTATGATAGTAGCATCCAGAGTCTTGTTGCTATTTCCTAGGAAAAGTGCAAAGAAAGTAAAGTGTTTTACAGTTCAGATTGGTTTGGGGGGGAGAGCTCCCCTCACAATAACTAAAGCTTCATCAAATTCCACAGAAAATAACGTCACACATGGAGACCAAAAATATTATGATTGCAATCCAAAAATCAGCGAGTCAAGAGTTATGGCCAGCAGAATCCATTATACTTTAAGCTCTTGGGCGATGAAAGGCAAGAAAAGCTGCCCGACTTCAAAGGTTGACTTTGGCACATAACACAGCTAGGGGTCATCTGAAGTGCCTGGGTCCTTGATATACTGTACTTTTTTTTTAATGGCGTTAAACCGGGCACTCTGTGTTTCTCTCATTGTGTTTGGTGCGTTTGTGATGCAAGAGAAGTGCCTCTCGAGTGGATGGAAGAACACACAGACACGCTGCTTGCCATGCTTTAAAGGTTTCCTCTGTAGCAGTTTTAAACACCAATATATCACCATTGAATTCCCTGTCACCTTGGCATGTTTACTGTACACAGATCCGACGTTGATAGCCTCTACCTTGCACCGATGGCAGCGGCAGTGCCAGTGTTTCTCAAAATCTACACTGCATTTCCCTTAACCCTGCTGCTTCATGTTCCAAAGACAATTTTGTGTCTTCTCTTCTTTTACTAACCTAAAGATTGATTATCTGCGGGGTAACGGCTAGCCTGGCTCTGTACAAAGATTAAAAAAGCTCACTAATTAACATGTTGTGTCTCGTCTGTTTCATTCGGACTCAAACAGAAATGTAAAATCTCCATTTTGCGGCTTTACGGGGATACGTGCTGGGACTATTTCTGTTGTTCGGCAAGAAATAGCTGCATCATGGGACATACGGGTTTAGCAGATACAACGTTGTAATATGTGAGCTTTAGATGCGCTGGTAGATGTATTTTTCAACTTTGGACAGAGCCAGGCTTGGCTGTTTTTCCCCTGCTTGTAGTCTTAATGCTAAGCTAGGCTAAGCTCCGTACTCGATGAACAGACATGAGTGTTGTGAGTCCTCTCGCCACTGAATGTCACGCTAATGTACGTCATCTTTTCAGAAAAAGAACAAAACGTGTAAAAAATACTGTTGTGGAAGGCACTCACTGGGGGAACTTTTTTACTTTAATCACCTGTTATTCCAACCGTTTTAGGTTTTTGGGTTGTTTTTTTTTCTGTCCAAACCAAAATGCCACCGTCGTCTTGGCAGCGAGCGGTGTCAAGAGTTGAGATTTTATCGGAATAGGAGCTGCTGGCTGGATTGCATGAAAGCCAAACTCGAAAAAGTGCCCCTTAGTCATGCACTGCCAGGTATGTACTTTTGCTGATAAGACGGGCCCCGCTAAATAGCCTGGCTTTTGAGTCACATTTGGCTTTGGCATTCACGACGTACAGTAGAGAACAGCATGAACTGGCGCTGCTCTTGATTCAAACCTCGTTTCATAAAATATCCATGCCTGCGTCCCCCTATATTCTCTTTTTAAGGCGACCGTTTCGCGGCTTGAGACTGAGACCAAAGAATTTATCGTCTACCTCCTGTAAGCAGATTTGGTAGTAAGTGATACTGCATGTGTGCTTTTTGAACGCAGCCTGGGATTTAGGCAGCTGACACTCCTGGCCCACACATGCACACGCACCTAAATTCTTGCGAATCAATTTGCAAACACACAGCAGGATTTCTTCTATCACATTTCTGCACTGCGAAAACACAAACCTTTTTTTGTTTCGTTCTTTCTTACGCACCACCGGTCCATTAAGCAATACTGTAGATTATATTCAGACCTGTAGCAGACACTGGAAGGACCAGAAGGTAGTGTGTGAACCTGCCTTCCTCTTCTTTCTCCTATCTTCCTCTTGCCTCCCTCTCTCTCTCTCTCCGCTCTGTGTGTTAGCCGGTTGCCAAGTGCTAAGAATCTGGGGAATGCAGGATTGCAATGTTCTGATAAAGTTTGCTTTGTTCCCCAAGTGACCTGAGTGAGTGAGGCAGAGAGAGAGAGGCAGAGAGAGAGAGAGAGAGAGAGTAGTACCCATAAGTCCACACACACACACACACACATGCATACTTGCACATGAGCATCTTGTTATTCTCCAAAAAAAGACAATGGTGTGTGTAGACATGGACTACTGGAAAGCAACGCAGTAACACACAGTCATATAAATCCGAGCGAAATAACATGCGCTGTCGGATAAGTAGCATTCCTGAAGCATTATCTTCGCTCGGCATTGTCAACCCCCCCCCCCCCCCCCCCCCCCCCCCTCCCTTAGGCTTATTTACAATAGACCGCCTGGAGTTAAGAGAATTCGGACAGTACAGGACCAAGAGTCAAGTTCTCTCAAGGCTTCCAAGGATTACTTCAAGGGGGATAGCAGAGGTTTTGTTGTTCCAAAACTCCAGGCTGACTATTTAAGTCACAGGGGTGAAGTAAATGTTAAAATATGACAGGGTAAACAATTCAAACTTAAATTTCAGCTAAGGCCTGATCCAAAACGGGCTCAGGCTAAAGTGTTTGACCTGGGTGACCATATTTTCAAAGCCCCAAACTGGGACCCTTAAGTAAACCGCTTAAGTACCTCTAAAGCTACTAATAGGGTAGCTCATTCCATCAGGTAGGAAATATCAGAATGGACTACTACTACTACTACTACTACTATACATGTAACCCTGCCCCTTATAGAGGTAATAGTCCATTCTAGATATTTCCTGCCTGACGGAATGTGTTTTTTAAATTCAAATGCAATGACATCATGGTGAGTGTCATTGATTGGCACCACTGGCATGACTCGGATCATTTACAGAATAAGATGTGGCGACCGCGTACGTCGAGAAACGATGCTAAACCCCAACGGCACTGCAACAGACGCCGATCTCGTCAGTTTAAGCGTTTCGTTTCATTTCGGAACAGAGCAACAACTTTGGCGCGCAAGAAGCCACGGAGGCAGAAGGTTTTAACTGCTGCCTGGTTTCGTGCGAAGATCTTGAGTAAATATCCGCTGTGAGCGACTAAATCTGGCACACTGAGGGTCCTGGATCAATAATATTATGTTGATGAGCTTAAATTATTGACACGATTTATGAATGAAGGTTTCAACTGTAAGAAGGCGACCGCCAGAGAGAAGACGGTGTTGGAACTACAGAAACCCTCAGTACCCTGTGTGTGTGTGTGTGTGTGTGTGTGTGTGTGTGTGTGTGTGTGTGTGTGTGTGTGTGTGTGTGTGTGTGTGTGTGTGTGTGTTACAGAGTGGAGCGTCTTTCCTCACAAAAGATCTTTGGCTACATCTGACAGACAGACAGGCAGAAGATTTTGATCGGCTTCATTTCAGCCGATACTGATCTTTTTTAACACACACATGCCTGGATGGGCTCGAGGCATCTCTACCGAGCATGTCCGAGTGGGACCTGCTCACCGACCTTTGACCCCTGACTCCCCTGCCAGGCTCCTGCACAGTCAGGCAGTCAGTCAGTCAGCCAGTCAGTCAGTCAGAGTGGAACCGCTCCGTCCGATCCCGCGCGGTGGCAAGCGTCGGGCGCTCCAAGTGGCTCTGCAGCTTCGCGTGTTAGCTGGCGCGGGGGTCACTTAAAAAACGCGCTGATCTCTTGACAGAAGCTTGACACTTCAGTTCTTTGTTGGTGAAGGAGAGGGAGGGAACCCGGGGGAAGAGATGGCATTCCTGCCTCTATCTCAGCACAGGACACACATGTGATTACATGCTCTCGCTCGCTCTCCAACTCTATCACACACACACACACACAAGGGCGCATTCAGGCTCACAAAGGCATGCTCATACTCACTTGTGGGGACGGGGGGGACGGGGGGGGGGGGCATGCCATCCTTCACGCGTTTAAATCCAGAGTCCAGTCACACAACGTGGCAGTCAAAGGTGTGTGAAGGAAAGTTTGCATTATAAACAGATAGGGCGGAGGGCGGAGGGTGGAATGGTTGAGAAATGCAGAGAGATAGAGAGAGGAAGAAACAGGAAGTGAGCGTTTGGGTTGGGGGAGCGGGGTCAGAAAGGGCACTATGGGAGTCCTCCACATTAATTTGCGTGTGAAGGAGTAATTAGAGGTGTGTGTGTGTGTGTGTGTGTGTGTGTGTGTGTATGCTGAGCTGTGGGAGTGTGTATGATGGCTAAACAGAAAGGCTGAGTTGTGTTTACATGGTAAATATATGTGTATGTGTGTGTGTGTGTGTGTGTGTGGGCTGGGAGTTAAGGATGTGGAATGTCACATGCTGATAGAATGCTTACTGGACAACAAAGCCAGGGAAAGAAAACATGGTGGAAACCATTAACTTGGCTGCTCGGCGCTCAGCGCCAAGTCTGCACTGAAGGTCGCTCTCTCTCGCAGCTTTTACTTTCAACTGATCATTTCTCAGATTTGAAAAAGTATGGCATCATATATATATATATATATATATATATATATATATATATATATATATACACACACTTTCACCTGCATATATTCAGATATACATTCATTTAAAGTAAACAAAAGGCCTGAAACCTCAAGGCGACACGAACAAGAATTACTCTGAATGGGAAAAAAAAAAAAAAGCAGGGCTAGAAAGGTTACTACAAAATAAAAGCACATATTATGGCCCTCCATTAAAAGGCACAGCACAGTACGTCAGATTCGTACCACTGTAGCACGGATGTAGGTTTTTTACAGTCTTCCTGTATTCTCGCGTGGCGATGGGGACAGACAGCAGAAAGGGAGTGGAGGTGACGTAGGCGGGAGGTGTTTTCTTTGAGTCCAGGCTGGCAGGGGGACAGAAGCTAGGTCCTTCCAATGGAAACTTCTGTAATTCTGCTCCCGTGGGAGTGGATCCATCCTCGTAGTGTTACCGGCTATGTATTTGTTCCGTAGATGCTCTGATCACAACCTATTCAGATGATGATGATGATGATGATGATGATGCTAGTGCGCGCAT